>NC_134457.1:197219806-197526264 GCF_047948215.1 Lycorma delicatula | reverse complement strand
ATTTCTTTTCATTATCATTGTTACATAAAGTGTAGTATTTCCATCGGATTCAATTTCTGTGAAGTACTTGACGCACGAAAAAAAGTATATCGAAGTAATATAATGCGTGTTATAAGTTGTTAAGAGCGAAGTGATAGTGCTGCGAGGGGGAGAAGAATAAAAAGGCTTGCACGTATTGAGTTCATCAACTTCGTATTTCCTTTACCTTCCATCTACCTACTTCCTTCATACGTCTACGGTTTTGGTGAAACGGTTAACTTTCTTTTTGGTAATGTTAACCTGATTTTCTCAGGCTGAACTTTACAAACTACTGACAGAGGGAAATTCATTGAATTCTACTTGTAAATTTTATTTTAACTTTTGTAAGTTTTGTCATATATTTTACATTATTATTTGTATCAGATTTTATTAGTTTTTGTTTCCTCTGCCCCGTCAGATAGTATTTATTTAATAAATTTCACGGTTGTATACAATAATAATAATAATAGTAATGTTTTGTTTTTAATATTTCGTTTAAAATAAATTATTTATAAAAAATAATTAAGTAAAATTCTTAACATGTAATAAGTTCACATACTACAGCTTTATTTAAAAATCTTCAGTCGGGAAGTTGGAGTATTAAGGTAAGATAAAATAACACTATCAATGAAACAACAAATTACTGGGTAGTAAACAAGTAATTTGTACTAAATAAATAACTGATAAGTAAAATAAGAAATAACCATTTAGTAATCTTAGTAGCACAATAAATAGAGAGGTAAAACATTACTAAATACACATTTAATACCATTATTTCTGGTAATACTTTCTTGTTAATTCAAAAAACAAACCACAAAGTTTGAGAAAAAATAACCAAGAAAGTTTTTATTTAAATTATTTTTATTTTTGTATGGTTTATTTTTACTATCCCGTCTAGCACTATAGCAGAGCTAACAGATTAGAAAAAATTAAAATATATTTCAAAAAGTAGCATGATGTGTTATAATGATAAATTTACTTGTAAGTATTTATGTCTAATATAATTCTCTAGTATAACATTTAAATTTGAACTGAGTACTTAAAAAAATTAGAAATTCCATTTACTTTTTATTTAAAATTTACCAATTATATTTACCTTTAATTATTCAAAGATAGTACCTTCAATAAATTCAAGTGTATTACTCTTATCCTAAAAAAAAAACAAAAAAAAAACAACTCAGGCAGAAAGAAATATAAAACATCGACATCGATATTGAAACTAAAAAGGTGAAATATTGCTACACCACCATACATAATAATATAATCATTTTCAGTTGAAATCCTTAGCAGTTAATAATTGAACTCCCGAACTAGTTCCCATGTATAATATCACGGATCTCTGCAATAGGCTGCCTGCTTTTCCCAGTCCTTTTCGTTAAAAAAGTCTATAAATAATTATGCTCGATTGACTCTAGCCAGCTCAGCGATGACAAGGCATCGAGGAACAAAATGAAAAAATATTCTCTGCTCCTCTGTATTACATAAGGAACCAGCACACATTTATATCTCTGATCAACAGCTTACAATTAAGATCGAACAGCCCGTACCTTACTTTCATAATTCATTTAATTGACGAGAATTTACGAGTATTTACCTTCATAAGATAATTATTTCTCCCGGGATTGAAATTCGTAAATTTATAATGAGAATGATAAAATGAAGTCCCCGTTTTCAAAATCAGATTTCTTCTGTACTTCCCTCTCATTTATCCCAACAATCTCTACATTTCGCCTCGCTAATTTGCTTCGTTATTTAATGCTAAAATTATATGGACACCAAACTTTAAAGCTACCAACGACCATTCTTTTAACCAGAAGTTCTTCATTATTTCTAATACAATAAAGTTTGGTAATATTTTCAGTACTTTAAGTATATAATATAAATGGAGTTTCATGCAAAAATTTCGGTTTCTAAAAATAGTATAAAATTGATGATAATAGGAAGTGGAAATATTTTCTTCATAAAACAGCGCTGCAGTTTTTTTAGATTACCGTAACGCTTAAAACTCCAGAATAAAAGACAACAGCCCGACAGCAAGCCTTAAAATGGCGTTTTTTAGTCGCCAGATTTATATTTTTATTTTGCAACACACTATACCATCCTACTTTCAGTCCTGCTTTTGTATTTCGCACTTTTTTCTTAAAGCTTTCATTGTGGATTAAAAATGAACCTAAAAATTTATATTTATTGAGGCCTTCTATTTTTTTACCTCTGAAAACTCACCTTTCATTCTTCTTCATTTGTTTTTGAAAACCTCTATTTTTAACTTTCCTAGGTTGTCTCTTAAATTATTCACAATAATTCGCCAAGTTATTAATTAAGTATTAAAGCCCTAGTGATGTATCTGCTAACAGAATACACTGCTAACATAAAAGAATGAGGATGCCATTCGCATTTAATAATACCCCTTATGGACTAAGTAAGCAGCCCTGTCGCATTTCAATTGCAGTGTTAAATTGCTTCGAGAGCCCATCTTTATACCAAATACTAACTGTTATCTCGTCATTCAAACCTTGTAAAATATTTATTATTTTAGTTGCAATCCTAAACACGATAATTTGTTTAAAAAAATTGTCTTATCAATTGAATCGAATGCGGCAGAAAAATGTACGAAAAAATTAAAAATCTTGCCTTTATTTTTTGAGTTTTCTAATCTATTAATAGGTTCTATATTTGAAGAAAAAATGATTTTGTACTTGTATGTTATACACACTTTTATACCATCAAAACATGGAAATTGTTAACTCGATTAACAAAAACCGGCTTTTGAGATTTAACTTTAAAGAAATTTTTGAAAATTAGTTAGGGTGATTCGTTCGTAAAAAATTTTGTAAAACTAAAAGAACAAGGCGATGGACCATTTGTTAATACATCGAAGGCTAGTAAACGTTTTGAAATGTTAGTTAATTTTTTTTAGAAAAAATTGTAAAATAAAAATACGTAAAATTGAAAATATGAGTTCAGAATATGAAACTGAGGATGTAGGTAGTAAGTAATATTTCGAAGTTAAAATGATCATATTGAGTAAAAAGGATTTGAAAAATGAAAAACCATTCCAACGACTGTTGACAAAAAACAAATGAATGAAAGTGTAATTTCTTTTCTGTTATAATATAATATATTTAATATTTGTTTATATTTTTGTTTTTATAACTATCCCTTAGTATATAAACTAATTTTCTAGACGTGTTCTAAATATAAATTTGAAAACCTATTATTACATTACGTTCGTCTCAGGAGTGATCGACCTGAGTATATTGCATCTACGTCAGGTCTAGCAAGCCCGTAGCGGTAATTGCATTTGCCTATATACACACACACTCAGACCCGGCAGTAGTTGGAAAAGTGGTTAGAGAAAACAAACAACCTTTTACCAAATAAAAACAAATAATAAATCAGAAAAAATTTTGATTTTTCTATCTAACTAGCTAATTAATTGTTTTTTTATTCCAGTTACTTATTTTATTTTTGCTAAAAATATTTAATTATTTTACTGAAAATCTTAACTTTTGAAATCGGTCCCATTCGAAGTAGTTTTGTTTATTACTGCCTGTATTTAAACTCAATATTAAAATAAAATAAATGTATTCTCTAGAATAATTTTTTTTTCTTCTAAACGCTTTTATTTAAACTAAAATTGTACAAAAAGAAATGAAATGTTTTGTTTCGATATTATATATATAATATATAAATATTGTTTCGATATATTTCCCAATTTTTTTCGCCTTTTTTCCCAATAATTAATTTTCCAATTATAATTGTTAGAATCAATGGAAACTGATAGGAATAACTTATGATCTAAATCATGATAGAGATAAAATTTATTCCTTTGTAGAATTCTCAATCTTCTAAAATGTTATAGTAACTCTAAATTTTAACGAGCTAAAATTTGTTATAGCTATTTGAGTCTCTCCATTCTAGAATCTCAAAATATTTTAATTATAGTTCTAAAAATTGCCTAATTAAACTCAAGTTTCAAAGCAAAATTTCTCCATCAAATTTAGGTGGAGAAGTGATGTTTTTTGCTTGGACATACACAGGAATTAATATAAGATAATATCTATAAATTATGTTTGTATAATGTATGTTTTTTACATGGTTTTCTTTAGCTCACTTTCGTTCCACGGTTTACTATTCCATGGATTAGTACACATGCTTGCATATGTTTCGGTATATTTCAATGTATTAAAAATATTAACTTTTTTTAGTTATGAAATTATAATGTACAATTAGTTATTGTACATTATGTAATATGTAAAAAGTTAAATTATTTAAGAAATATAAAATTAACAAAAAATTTTAAACATGTTTTAAAAAAAAACTAAACACCAGCCACAATCACAGTTTTAGGCCACGGTAATGTATTTATGTTTTTACAATATCTATACATTTTACATTTATACAATCGCAATACCATTGTCAGTCGCAGTTTTTTTTCAATAGAAATAAGTCAACAGTGTAATGTTAGTTCAAAAAGAAAAACCCACCGAGTTGGTATAGTGGTGAACTCGTCATAGCTAATCAGCTGATTTCGAAGTCGAGAGTTCTAAGGTTCAAATCCTAGTAAATTTGAATACTAGATTTACTAGAATACGGATTTGAATACTAGATCGTGAATACCGGTTATCTTTTTTGGTCGGGTTTCAATTAACCACAACTGTAACTACAGTGAGACTGTACAAGACTACACTTTATTTACATTCATACATATATCATCCTCTGAAGTAATACCTTACGGGGGTTCTGAAAGCGAAACAGAAAAAGAAAAGAGAAAGTTCAGAATCAGAAAGATACACCAGAAGAGCGAGAGGTTCGGTTGCCCCTTAGACGTCAGCGTTGTTCGAAAATTCGTGCAGCAGGATGCAAGTTTATGCAGCATTATATTCTAGTTTTTAAGATGTTTTTATGTATTTTCAAGTTTACAAAATATTAAACGATGTCGTTCATAAATGAAAAACAAAATACTTTTAAAAACATGCTTTTAAAAAATGGATTACCAAGTAAACGTAAATAGAACATAATTTTGATTTCAATAAAATAATATGTATAAAGTTGTGTATTTTCGCAACACCACAATGAAAACCATGGGGCGCGATTTCATATTAAATATTTTTATAAATTCTTTAAATATGACAAGGTTTTGATGCAAAATGGAAATGATAGCTTCAATATACAATATCTAGTAAATCTCTGTGGATGAACTAAAGCTAAAGTGCAAAATAGAATTGAGGTCGTGCCCCATGCTTTTCATTGTGTAACAACTTTATACATATTACTTTGTTGAAAACTAAATTGTCTTATATTTATGTTTATTGGGTATTTCTTCAGATTGTTTTAAAAGTATGTTTTATATATATATTTTTTTTTAACAGATTCCACTTTTTTAAGTCTCATAATTTTTAACATTGTTTGCACAGAGATAAATATAATTATATTTTATTAGTCTTCATTTATCAAGAATTTTATTGTCTTCAAATGCTCATTGTAAAATAAATTAGTTATTTTATTTGAAACATATGTAAATTTACATATGTAAATTTTTTTACTATTTCATTTGAAAATAATACAACTGTTTCCTTTTAATTAAATATAAAATATTACTACTTCTATCTTGTTATTAACTATAATGGATTTGCTTATACTTCCGTTACTGTTTTATAAACATATATTGTTCACTTATCAGATTAACCTTTTTTAAAAATATTTTTTAAAGTTTAAATATTGAAATTATATGTTTTATTGAATTTATACTGTTCATTCGTATTCCTGTACCAAGAGAAATGCTGTAATAACATAATTTTATTTTTTGAAGTCAGAGGAAGAATTTTTGCATACATTTTATACGAAAATTGAAGATTATATCTATAAATATTGTTAAAGCTAATTGTAATCATTATAAAGAAAATTGTTCTACTAAGCATCATAATATACGAGGGATATCTCTAAAGTAAAAACCGTTGGGAAATTTTTGTCCTAAAGGTTAAGGCGAGCCTGTATCATTCATACCCACGCTTAGTAATGTTTTGTGTTGTTGTCTGTAAGTTTTTTCTTTGTAGAATCTTTTATTGCGTGTAAGTTATTACGTTATAAAATGAATAGGAAAATCGATGTTGCCGCCGACTGTGAAGTACGTGAAGGCTTATGTTTTTTAACCATCAAAACGTTAAGCCGGCTGAAATTCATAAGAAGTTGGTTGCGCTGTGTATAGTGATAATGTAATGAATGAAAGAAACGTCCGATAATGGTGTGAAAGGTTTAGAAATAGGTCAAGCACAGAATTAATGTGCTTGATGAGGAACGTTCGGGAAGGCCGTCGATAATCACTGAGGACTTGTTGAAACGCGTCGATGATGAAATCAGAAAAGATCGTCCGTCAACGATTTCCGACCTGGCCCTTCTTTTTTCCTGATGTTTCAAGAGCTGTTATTGGTCGCATTGTACATGACCATTTAGGCTTCAGAAAGATTTGTGCACGTTTGGTGCCGGACGTTTTAACGGAACGTTACAAAATAATTCGAAAGGGATCTGCTTTGGAATTTTTGATACGCTACGCAGAAAAAGATGATGAGTTCCTTAATTCATTGTTACCGACGAAGAAACATGTATTTTCTATTACACGCCAGAGAGAAAACGGCATTCAAGTGAATGGCATCATCTTCAGTCGCCAACCAGATCGGCAAAGGTCAAGCCACAGCCATTTGGATGCAAACTGATAGTCACAGTCTTTTGGGATCGGTTTGGTATACTGCTGATTTCTTTCATGCCACGTGGAACGACAATAAATGCAGAAGCCTACTGCAAAACGCAGTAGGCCGCTGTTAATCAGCGGCTAAATGAATTGGCCGCAGAAAAATACGAGGAAGGCATGTTGAAGCTGGTGTATCGCTACGATAAATGTCTTAATTCATGTGGCGATTGTATTCAGAAATAGTGTAAGGTATGTAATTTAAGAGAAATAAAAAATATTTATTAAGTTTTCAGAATAAAGGTTTTTACAATGAAACGGTCTTTACTTTAGAGATAACTTCTCGTAGATGTTAAGACAATTGAGCTCGTTTGATTAATTAATATCAATTTTTAGTCTTTTTTTTAAATTATAAATGAAAATTAAAAAAATCTGATGTGGACCCCACATGACTTCCTTGTACACGTATTAAATTACATATACGCATTTTTTGCTGCACTTCATCTAAACTTATTTCATTTGAAAGTGAAATACGATCCTACAATACTGTAATAAAGTGGGTAAACTAAACTATTAGTTTTTATTAACATCAAATATTAATACAATTATTTATTCAACAATCTTACCTGAAATATTAGAATAAGTAAAAGTCCCTTTATTACTCTTTAAATAAATGTAGGTCTTATATCTATCTAATAGTTTTTTTTTTTAACTATTATGATGTAACCATCAACAAAATTAAAACAAAAACGAATAGTGAAATGTTTCACCAAATCTGATGTGGACACTACATAACTTACATTTACTCCTATTTAATTACATATACACATTTTTTATAGTACATAAAATATTATTTCACTAATAACTTCTGATTTTTTTTTTTCTGATTTTTTTTATTGTTGTATTATTATTTATTGTAAAATATTTTTACAATTACAGGCTAATAGTTATTAATAATCAATATAATTAAATTTTTAAAAAAAGTTAAAAAAAAGAGATGAAGTCAGATTTGAATCGATGTGCCTTCCCCTTGTAAGATCCAAATATTTCATTAATTAAAATTTTATTTGGGTATAACTCTGAAACCAATGAAAATAAGTACCACTTATGATATATCGTTAAAAAGCTCTCAATGAGAGTTTATTACGGCAGTTAAGAAAAGTCCAAAATCCAACTTTATTTGGATTTTGGGATTTTTGGAACACTTTTGGTTCAGTCGATTACAGTCAGAATGGGAGGTGCACAACTAAATGTTGACAACAGTACTAAATCCAACAAACTACGGCTAGTAGTTTTTGAGTTATGCGAGATACATACATATGTACGTACAGACGTCACGCCGAAACTAGTCTGGAAGCCAACATTTTTCGCGATCATAATACTTCCTTTTTTTCGTACAAGGAACTAAAAATAATTAAAATCATAAGCGAGAATAGCAGCCTATAATTATAGCAATTTATTACAGAAACGCTAACTTGCTGGGAAGTATCATAAGAAGAGACGGGTGGGTTAAAACTGTGGTAGAAGATACTAAGTAGAAGGGAGAAAAATTCTAGAATATAGTAAAAATTACAGATGAGGTATAAGAAAATTGGAAGTATAAAAAAATCCTATTTATATTGAAATGAAAGACAATTGACCGTATGGTTCAAGGGATCTGCTTCAAGGCATATAAACATGTGATATCAGTTATTTACTTTTTCTTTTTTAAGTAAAATTTCAAGTAATTGTTTATTACAAATACTCAGTTTATTTTATTCCTATCTTTATATTAGGGGGGGCTGCGCTCCCTGGCTCCTTCGCAGCCCAACCCTGCTACAGTGGGACAAAAAAGTAAATAGTATAAAAGTTTAATGTTTCTAGGAAAATAGTATTGTTGAAATTTAAAATATACATTTTATTATTTTCTCAAGTGTTCTAAGCTATTGCCCGTCTCTTGTAGTCTCGAGTTATTACAATTTCTGTGTTTTCACTACCTTTGTTACCATGTTGTAATATAGAGAGAACCAGTGTTAACTCATATCTCGACTCAAGAGTTGAAGAAAAATTTGAGTGAGGCTTCATTAAATGTAAATTTATTCTCTGTTTTTCAGCTATTGCCCGTCCCAGTAGATCAAGTCGGTCTCGAGTTGTTGTAATTTTCATCTTTTCAACATTTTTATTATTTTATAATATAGGGAGGATTATTATAAGATAGGGAAATTATTGTTGTCGGTTAAAAATGATTAACCTGCGATTTAGTTTTTCTTGATATTCTGAAGGTTCTCACAATTCAAAATATTAAAATTATTTATACATAGTTTTAGGTATTTGCATGCATCCGCGCATGTTTTATCAATATTTTAAGTTGCGATCATACAATTGAATTCTTAATTTATAGTGTGGAATTTTTTATATTAGTAATATTGATTTCATTAAATAAATAAAAAATGTTGATTGAGTAAATTATTAGCAGGCTTGAAGGAGTTGGACTTCACAAAATGTTTATTTAAACACGGTTTACAGCTTTAAAAAAAAATGACATCATTTATTATCCACTCGAAGAAATACTAATGAATTAAAAAAAAGCTTTTTCTACGAAGAGCTGCTTGCACGAAAAAATTTTCCTTTTACAATAAATAAATTATTAACACTGTGGAGATAGTTTTCTGTTCTCAGACGGTTGAAATATAATCCACAAAGCTAATGAGAAATGATCCAAGTTGTTTTCTCATTTCTAACTGTTTCAGCCTTTTGCTTTTTGATTTAATTTATTTTTATTTTTATTTTACTCATAATGAGTTAGTTTGAAGAATCGTTTTTAAACGTAATCAGATTGTCTAATATACTGAGTGATTAAAAAAGGACTTCACAATTTTCAAAGCACACAAAAATTTATTAAGATAACTTACAGATTCGGTTGAGATCTCATTATATAGCAAAATACATCAAGTTTTAACTTTTCTTTTTCTTTTTCCTGTTTAGCTTCCGGTAACTACCGTTTAGATAATTTTTCAGAGGATGAATGAGGATGATATGTATGAGTGTAAATGAAGTGTAGTCTTGTACGTTCTCAGTTCGACCATTCCTGAGATGTGCGGTCAATTGAAACCCAACCACCAAAGAACACCGGTATCCACGATCTAGTATTCAAAACCGTGTAAAAATAACTGGCTTTACTAGGACTTGAACGCTGTAACTCTCGACTTCCAAATCAGCTGATTTGGGAAGACGCGTTAACCACTAGACCAACCCGGTGGGTTAATATCAAGTTTTAACTGACATAATTCAGTAGAACCGAATTCGCCCACCAGCGCAATCACCAGAGTTTTTAAAAACGGTTACATTTACCTGTGCAAAACGTGCTCGCTGATTGTTTTGGTTTCACGATTTGCAGTCAGCAACTGAGTTCAAAGTAATTTTCGTAGAAAATACGGTAGGAAGCCTCCTAGTAGAAACAAAACGAAAATACTTTCTTGTGAGAAAGTAATTGTCCGCAATATGGATGCGGCTGAGCAACTTAAGGATAGTCCTAAAGAACTAAAACGAGCAGCAAAAGCAGTGTAGAAGCGTGCCAAGAAATGTGTTGAAAAGGCGGGCTCATTTTTGAACATTTATTATAAACTGGTATATATAATACACTTTTGTCTAGTGTAATCTTTCTAAATAAAATTCGAATTTTTCTGAATTTTCTTTGTTTTATTCAACTGTTCTTACGTCATTTTGTTCAGAATTAATTTCTCTGTAAGGTTTGTTAAATTATTTTACGTGCTTATTAGTCATTTAACAAAGTTATTGTATGTCAAACATAAAAAAACAGGGTTTTTAACCCCCAATTTATTACTTCCCATCCCAGATTTCTCAAAGACTACTGGAGATGTGGTTCTGAGACCTTTCTTATTCAATTTTTCAAGTCAATAACCATAAGAAATCTAAACCATAAGAAACTAATTCTGTCCCTTAATTAACGTCATAAAAATTTCAGTACCAGCTCATTTCACCGGAGTAACTGAAATCGGAGCGAAATCTATAACTAGCCGTAACTTGCAAACGAAGCATTTTAGGAGATACGTTTATACGAATGTTTTTCATTATTTCCGTAGGTTATGAAAGTCCCGTAGGTTATTATTCCGTTGGTTATGAATAGGTTATGAAAGTCCCGGCAGAACTTGTGATACATTCTGTATACGTAAATGGCGAAAATGTTTTTCATATCGAAATATTGTAACAAAAATGATGTCTGTAACATTCGTTGGATCGTTATAATGCTAAAGTAGATCATATGTGGTTTGATCATTAGTGCCATACTGCATTGTACACAACTACAGTATTACTGGTTGCGCGTGAACGCTTGTAATTGACGTTACAACGCTTGTATATTATGATGGGGCGGTGTTGAACGGCCACCTGTTTCAGTTCGGTTCTAGTTGAGGTAGTTGAAATGTTGGTTGTAGAACGATGTGTCGGTGAATGAGCGAGGATGAAGTAGAGAGTGATAGCGAGATAGAAAGCGAGGCATAGCAAAGGTAAAAAAAACCGTTTGGAAGCTCAATTTCCTGTTAGGTTGTTAAGGCTTGCCTCTAGGATCATTAGCAAGACGTATCGTTGTCCGGGAAACTGTTGTAACTGTTACAACTTTGTTATTAAAAGCGAATCCCTTATCATTCTATTTTTCTTTTTCTTTCGGCATCCCCCGTTTTTTTTTTATCTCCGACTTCATTATTACATGTTATCCTTCTTATCATCATTTATCGTAGATTTAAAAAAATGAAGGTATAATTCGTTTCTTGTACGTAGACTTTATTACACCGATTGAATATCACGAAAAGAATGCAATTTATTAAAAAAAATTAATTTTAATGAAATTTTTTGTGTTCCCTATTTTGTTTTTGTTGTTTACTACGTTTCTAAAGATTTTGTTTTTGACCTTTCACGTCAATCTTTTTTTTTCCTGTTAAGCCTCCGGGAGTCGCCGTCAGGTATTATTTCATATTATTCTATTACTTCATATGTAAGAGTGTAAGTGAAGTGTAGTCTTTTACAGACTCAGATTGACCATTTCTGAGATATGTGGTTAATTGAAACCCAACCACCAAAGAACACCGTTACTCACGATCTAGTATTTAAATCCGTATAAACGTTACTGCCTTTACTAAGATTTGAACGTTGGAAATTTCGACTTCGAAATCAGTTGATTTGCGAAGACGCGTTCACTACTAGACCAACCCGTTCGGTTTCAAGTCAATCTTGGATTTCGTGAGCTTAACGTACAAATTTATTTTATTATTGTCGTTGGCTAGTTTAATTTATTCTTTGTTAAAGCTGTTTATCACCTTTTTATATGTATTATGTTGTTTAACTTATTTTTTTAAATAATCTTCATGAGACAGCCTTTGATACGAAAGACCATCTCTGACAAAAATAAAATTCCTTGAAGATTATCACAGCCGTTCGTTCATTGTTCTCCCGAATTAATGTAATGAGTTACCAGTTTTGTTCTTATACTTTTGTATAGATAAAAATAAATTAATAATTTCACCTTCAATAGGGCGCCGATTTATCGGTCAAATTGTTTTTCTGTTATTACCTTTTATACATAAGGTATCCCTTATAAAATTAATTTCCTGCCCTCATTATAAATGCAAATTACATTAAATGCTGAGTTGACAATAGGTAGGAGTATCAAGAAGTAGAAAAAAAACTTATTTGGTAAAACTCTGATTATCCGAACACCGATTTTCCGGATTTACAACTAATTATGCTTAAATCGACTTTAGACATTTAAAAAAAAATTAATAAATTATTTTTAAAATCTGAAATACTATTTAAAGAGTCTGAAATACACCTGGTATTTTAATGAAGCTTTGCTTCCACTGGAAATCTATTTTTATCATTTTATGTTTTTAGTGGGTTTTTTAATTTAATTTTTGCAATTTGTATAACATTTTGAAGTATGGTGTTTTTATTTTCCTGTAATACAATTTCATCTTTTATATTAAGTGCGATACCCGTTAAACATTAGAATGATATGTCCATTATATATGACAAACCTTTCATTTTCCAAGTATCCGTATTCGTCCTTGTAAAGGTCAATCCAGATTATCGGCATTCCTCTGTTGTAGGAATAATTTTGTCCATTGATTACTAACACATGAAAATTAAACTCCATGCAGAGATGTAAATTTTATTCAGTTCAGATATGACGTTATTTCATTTCATTGTTTGATCTACTCATGGTTTCCTTGTTGTAGCTGGAGTGTTTTCATTAATTTTTAACTATCACGTACACCCAACTTCATTGTTTCAAATTTTATTTTTTAATTAATATTATTATAGTTTCTGCAAACTTAGCGAACAGTACAGAGCTTAGTATACGATAATATCGATGGTATCTTAGCTGCTGTTGCTAAATTTATGTTACTGCATTTTAATACTACATCACTATTTTCTAATCTTTACAAACTTCTATTCCCTGATTGTCTCAATCAGTGGCTCAGACGGTAAAGAAATAACTTACCGTATTTTATTATGTATGTCAGTTTCTTCCGTTTGGTATAATATCGGTCGGAAATGTGTACGCCTGATTGTGTGTGCCAACAAGATGGACGATAAAACTAAGAAGAATGCAAGTAATTTACCTGTCTGTCGCTGCGCTACATTGACAATTTAATTGATCGATTTAATTTGGCAGCATTTCCCGTAAAACCAGTGCATTTTTCTAAGATTTTCTAGTACTCGAAATACTTGAAATATTTTTAAATTCCAAATATCATCGGTTTTATCTTAGGAATTATCATTTAATTTTTTATGTATATAAACATTTAAAAAATTCCCTTTTTGCACCCCGGAAGGGGGAATTAGATTTCACCGGTGCTAAGTAGAGGATAAAAAAGATTTCCACCTTAAAGTTAAGAAAAACTTCAAGTTTACTCAATACGACAATGATTGCGTGTGAAAAAAGTTTCACATGTTTAGCATACAAGCCCCATCTTCTTATAATTCCAGCAACGTTTTGGTCATCCCTTGCCGTAAGGGTTGGTCATATCAAAAATTGTTTCAGTCAAAAGTTTTAGGTAATGTTTAGAGGACTAATGACCACTTTAAAACGATTCGATACTTTGCCTATTAAGGGAGGCATAACATTTTTTGTTTTCAAAAAATCCCAGTTTTTCCACCCCCTGGGCCAATGGTTGGCGACATCAAAAAATTTTTGGATAAGTTTTAGATTTTTATCCAAGGAATAGTAGGAACTTTAAACGAATTCGATAATTTAATTAATAAGAAAGTTATAGCGATATATTTTTTTTTCGAAAAAGTGCCCCAGTTTTCACCCCCATAGTCCGATTTTGGCCGGTAACAAACTCTACCGAGATTTTGGGACGATTTATTTTTAAGGAATAATATGAAAGTGATGGCGCAAAATTACGGCCGTTATCGTTTCCACAAGAAACTGAAATATATCGTCTGTCTGTTTTCATGTCCTCCACTTTTCGTTCCCCACGTCATGTCTTCCATTTTTCGTTCAGTTCGATTAAATATTAATTGTTTTTATTTATTATTAATTCTAGTATTGTAAATTAGTATCAAATTAAGTAATAATTTTCTCACAATAATAGACCTAATAATTATGATACAAAATTACATCAATTTTCTCCCATAATTGGACTATTTATTAACCGATTTAAAAAAATAAATTGTCATTTTGTTCAAAATAAAAGGCTTAATATTTTATCAAATAACAAATTTTTATGAAACTAATACTTACGGAGATATAAAGGATTGAAAAATAAACATGGCCCCCATTTTGTAACTTGCGCAGTCCTGATTTTTTGCTACTTTTAAAACTTTATTATAAAGACACTTACCAAATATTAATGTGATTCCTGTATCCGAACTTGAGATATATATTTTTACATAAAAATAACAAAATGGCGGACAAAGGGTGAAGGAAGGAGAAATAACCATATTTTTAAAGAATATTTTTTGTTTAGTTTTACAAGTAGAATCCGAAAACGTATAGCCAGCCACCTATTTAGAAACACTCTATATATTTCTTAAAATCTGTAGATATATGTAACGATTTTTAAAAAATTCAATTATTATTGATCTCTCTTCTATTAATAAAATGGTAAATAAAATACTGACGATAAGCTTATAACAACTAAACTTGTTGAAAATATAGATTTAACGTCTTTTTTCTGTTTCGCCTAAACCTTATTGGTGTAATTTCTTCTTATCTTTCAGTTTTGTTATTACTCCAAATAAAATATTTTTTTTAAATCTATTATTTTTCAATTATTGCTTCTTGTTCAGCAATTTATAATTTTTTTTTCGTAACCTTGATCTGTGTTCGGTTTTGTCATACATATTTTTTATTACTATTTAAAAAAATTGCAGTCTAAGTTAACTCTTTATAATTATTTTAATTTCAACTTCCAGCTGAATAGTTTTAATAGTTTTAATTAACCGTACTTAGTTTGAAGCATATGTTAAAGAAATTTTTTGGTGTTTTTTTAATCTATAAAAATAATTTTTTGTGAATTTTTCTTTTTCTTTTCGGAAATTTTAAATTTATTTTTTTATAACTTTTTTCAATAAATGTTATTATATTAATTACGTAAATTAAAAACTTTTTTTTTAATGAATCCAACTTTTCTTCTTGCTTATAACTTGAATGCTAAATGCTTAATTTATAGTTTTTGAAGTTGACTTCTATCTTTTTTTTCTTTCACGTCGTTTATGTATACTATTATATAGTATACATAAACATGTAGTATAGTATATTATATGGTATACATGAAGGAAAAATTGTAGTAGTCATATCGCAAATATTATTCCCTTTTTCTCTTACTTAAGGGATCATGAAATGTTGAAAAATGTCAAAAAAGGAGAAATAAATTCTCTTCGTTTGCGGAAGCTCATGTGTGGACCAAAGATTTTCTTATTTGGCATGGTGGCTTTCATACATGGGCCATTGTTACTGTTAAAATGAATAGTTGGTGTTTAAAATGAGTATTTTAAATGGGTAGGTATTTTATATATATATATATATATATATATATATATATATATATTTTTTTTTATAAAATTGTTGACGTATCTACTATTCTGAAATAAGATTTTTTTTCTTTAGTCCAGTTCTTGCTACTTCTGGTTTCTTATTATTGCTTAATAATTAATTTTTACGGTGTTTGGTTACGTGATATAGGTGGGTACTGTTGTTTAGTCAACATGTTCCTGAAATAGAGAGCGTCTGCACTGTACGCTGTTAGCTGGTAGTCCCCGTAACATGGATTGTATTGATTGGAACTGATTAATAATTTATATAAATATGACTAAAACATAGTCAAAACAAAAGTATTACTAAACTAGAAGAAATATTGATGCAGTCCTACATAACAGTTATAACATAAAAGTTCAAATAACAAACACAAAACTATAACAAATACGATAAGTTAAAGATCACAGGTTTAAGGTTACAGTTAACATAAAAGACATAAATCAGTTTCAGCAATAAAGAAATAATGGAAATTATAAAATATGTCAATTAAAAATAAACATTCAACATTTTGCAACATTAGTAACTCTGATAGTTATTCATCACACTATCATATAATAAATTCTTAAATTATGTAAAGCTCTTAATAATTAAAATATTAAATATCCGCAAACAAAGGGAATGTTTAAAAAATTAAATTCGACAATTGATAGATGGCCTTTCTTTTGATATAAGTTACCTTTCTTTTCCTGTTCTCCGGAGCCACCGTAAAGTATAGCATAGTACAAGCATAGTCTTGTACAGTCACCGGTCGACCATTCCTAAGATGTGTAGTTAATTGAAACTCATCCACCAAAGAACACCACGATCTAGTATTCAAATCCGTATAAAAGTAACTGGCTTTACTAGGATTTGAACCTTAGAACTCTCGACATGGAAATCAGCTGATCTGCGATGAAGAGTTCATCACTTGACCAACCCGATGGGTTACTGTAGTAAGTTTTATATTAATTATGACAAACCGAAATTAAAATAAAGAAAACCGAATCAAATAAAAAAATTTGGAAATCATTCATTTGTATGTAAAATTTAAATTTTTATAAAAATGATTTATTAACAAATTTATATGAATTTAAAAAAATGATTATAGTATCAAAACAGTTGCTGCTATTTACTGTAGCAACATTAAAAATTTGTAACGCTAAATTAGAAAACTGACAGAAAAATGGTATTTGTTTATAATTTATGCATTTTAATCCGATTGTAGTAGCTCTGATGAAGTTGGATGAAGAAAAAACCCTTAAGTTATGGTTAAAAATTAATTTCTTATTGATAATAGTATACCTAATTAATAATAGATAATAGTATACCTAATTTGAGGATACGGAATAGTAATTTGTGTTTTAAAGAAAATATTTGTCTCATCACAAACTGGCGTAAAAAAAAGTATTAATACATATATCATTCTTTTATAATAAAACAATTATTAACCGCAGTATCTGCGGCTCTCTTGGGGAGCGAAGCACACAGTTTGGTAATCACCGATGCACGAAGTACTGAAACTTAAAAATATATTTAACTTTAAAAGTATATTTTCAGCCCGTGTATTGTTTTGTTGTCTTTACTGTATCTTTTTTTTTAAACATATGTCCTTGAAAAGGTGTATTAAAGGTTTGTCGGTTTAGGTAAAAAGAATAGTACGTAATGTTTTACGTTAAAGTAATAATGTTTAGTTTTTTCATTTGAATTGCCCACAGCAAGGTTGTATTGTTTTTAATTTAAAAGTAGATATTCTTTTTATTACATAGCTTAGTGTTTTTGTTTATTAATTTTTATTAATTGATTTATAACATTTGATGGTGATTTTTTTTTAGGATAATACGCATAAAATTAAATTTTTTTATTTGTTAGCGTAGTCTTTTTTGTTTTGCTCATTCATTGTGTTTAATTTTACAATACTCAATTTTGTTACCAAAGGTGTTTACTCATCTTTTTACTTGTATTTTTAACACATCTTTTTACTTGTATGAATTTTTTTTTGTTGTAAATCAACTCATTATTTCATCTATTATTAAGCATATAAAGCTAGAAATATTTTCATATCAACAAAAGAGTCAATTATAGCTCAGGAATAAAATAGTTCAGGTCGTTTACGCAACTTCGACAAAAAGGAATGAAAAAAAATGTCATTTTCTGAAGAATATAATGAGAAGATATATGAAAAATTTGTATTACAATTTATACTTAAAGTAATACAGTTAAAAATAAACTATTTTAATTTATTATTTTTTTTATAAAAAAATTATTTAATTTTTTGCTGCGAATGAAATTCTTGAAAATATTTTGAATGTAGGTGCAATTCACATTTATACACAAAAAAATTGTGTTTTTACATAGCTTAGATCTTCGTCCTGTTTTTTTTTCGCATGCCCTGAAATAACGTGTGCCTTAATTGATCATAACGAACATATTCTGCCAAACTCTTTTTTGACGGACAACTCTTGGTTGCCATTGGTGGTGAAGGAAAATTACGATTATCTTGTAACTTTATTCTTTATTATCAGCAATGCTTCGTGGTATTTTTATTTCTTCATTCTTTATCAGTGGTAATATAAGAAAAGACCTTAAATGAATTTGACTGATTTTACTGTTATTTGTAAGTCTGTATGTTTCCATGACTTAGTAATAAAATCTACAGCATTTATAAACAATGGCCACCACCATTTTCTCCATGTACTCGATTTCTATAATTTCTAATACCATTGTCATAGGAATCAACGTAACCCGTACTTTTGGTATATTCTGTTATCATTAATGGTTGAGCTATCATTGTGTCTTTTCTTTCTTTTCGGCTCTCTCTTTTTGTATCTAATAATGCATATCCTGTTGTGGTTACTGGCAATTGTCTCCACTGCATTATCATTCCTTCTAGCAACTGCGCAATTTGTTTTTTCAATCGGAAATTAGGAAGCATACTTTCTCTGACAGTGCCAGTCCCAAAATATCCTTTTTCGTTCAGTAAATTAAACAGATCATATGTAGAAAAGAAACTTTCAAAAAAAATATTTTTTCATTAGGATCGGTACAACATTTAACAAATCTAGGATTACTTGTGTCCGAAGACTATATTCAGATTTTTCTTTGTTTGCATCTCCTTTTGGAATAAGTTAGCAGAAATACACTACTGAACTACACAAATACCAAAGCTTAAATTCAAATCCAATTGTTTTTCCCTTGATAAATATTTGTACTGAAAGCCTACCAAATTATGATACCATTTCTTCATCAATAAATTAATTATGAGAAAAAACACCAAATTGTAAATTCCGTTTGTTGACAAACGTAGAAACTGAACATTATATAAAATAACGACGTCTATAAAAATCTTAAAATGATAGACAAAACAAAAATATTACGATTAAAACATGTAAAAATAGTACAACGCAGTATTGCGAAGTTATTATGTGCCATGTTATTCTTAACATGTTGAACGCCTAGAGTGTGATTCATCACTCCATAAGCCAAAGGTACGTAATCGCACCATTATTTTTAACAACTAGTATTCATTATCAGTTTTCAAAATAAATAATTTTCACGAATTGATGAATAAAACCAACACTTAAATTAGTAAATAAAATAGATATGTAATTTTTAATAAGCATATCGTGCGATCATTACATACTTGAAGGGGTTACACGAACTCGTAAAATGCAGTAAGTTGATATGCAAATAAACTCTAATTAAAAACCTGTATATAAACCTTATAATTTTTTTTTGTGATTACATCACCTAAGAAAATAAAGGCAAATTGAAGCAAAGTGCGAAAAGTCTTGTAGAGATTGAAAAAATGTTTATGAAAAGGTTCGTTTACGTACCATTGGCTGTTAATCGGTTAAACCAACATTATATACACACGTGTATATATATATATATATACATTTTTTCATAATTTAACAAATTAAAATTTTAAGTATTATTAAAAAAGAGTATACTTCTTTATATATGCAATTATAATTTTGTTTTTTATTTGTGTGTAATAGATTTTTTCTCCATTATTTGTTTATAATCGCATCAATGATAACAGTCATTAGCGACTTAAATAAAACTAATTGATTATAAATACTTAGACAATAAACACCAAACATTGTATAACAAACTAGAACAAGAACAACAGATGGGTAACAAATATTGAAACATGTACTATTAGACTATTTTCATTGTGTACACAGTATTCCTGAAGGGATTTCACGTAAACAAAACCGCTAAATTAAGTTCTTCATCCCACTGTCACAGAGAAACCCGCAACAGTCTTTTGATGTATTTCTTCCGGTTGAGTAAACTCTTCACATGTGAACCCAGCTTTAATTGTCGACGAACAGATCCGAACATCGGGTAATCTGGTAAGTGGTTTGCGAACCATTGAACGCCTCGCAGTTCTGATGAGGAGAGCCAAACAGACCGGCTCTAAGAAAATGTTATTTCTCTACTTTTTTTGTTAATTAATTTCTTTTTATTTATATATAATACGTTCACAAATTGTCATTTTTATTGTGATATTGTTGCACATGTGCAAAACATATTTACAGCAATAATTTATTACAAGTTTTTTCATTATTATTGTTCGTATATTAATTATTTTTTTAATTAGTTAAACATCCAGTTCTCTGTTTTCTAGCGGTAGAGTACGTTTTATGCTGAGGTATAAAAATAACTAGCTTTTTGTGTAATAAAAGAAATGAAAAATCACAAAGCTAGTGGGGAAGACCAGATAGTGGTAGAACTTTAGAAATACTCCTTCAAGGAGATTAAACAATCACTTCTAGAAAATCTCCAAGAGACCTGGAAAGAAGAAAAATGACCTAAACACTGGACTACTACATTCATACACTTACTCCAAAATAAAATTCAGAGGTGAAACATCAGAACCATTCCTAATCACAACAGGTTTAAGACAAGGAGATGGACTATCCTCACTGCTCTTCAACTGCGCCCTAGAATATGTAATGAGAGAATGGTGCAAAAACGATCCATCACACGTAACAATTGAAGCAAGGAAACATGTACGCCATATCAAAGTAAACTGTCTAGGATTTGCAGATGACCTAGCGTTTCTAGCCAATAACATTGCAGAAGCTAGAATCCAAGTAACTTCATTGGAAGAACTAGCAGGAAAAATAGGCCAAAGAATATCATATTTAAAGACTTGTATAATGATCATAAATCCCCTGGTATTTAACTACGTAATCATAAACGGATACAAAGTCGAGCTAGTTGAACGGTTTAAATATTTAGGAGACAATATCATACATGATCTGAAAGAAAAACTAAACTGGAAAGAAAGAAAACAAAAGCTCAGTTACGTACAAAATACTACCAAAACAACATATAACAAAAGATGCGTCTCAATAGATACCAAACTCAAACATTACAAAACTGTAATCAGACCTATAATATCATGTGGAAGCGAAACACTCTTCAAACTAAAATCCAACATTTCCTACTCAGCAGAGAAGCAAACAATAGAAATAAGAATTCTAGATTTCTAGAATTCTAGAATTCTATGAATAAATAAAAGACGATTTACTGTTGGGGGAGAATGGAGACTCATAGCAAACCAAGAGGTACATAAAGACGTAGAACCAGGTCTAGACTACTTTAGAGCTCGTCAGAAAACTTGTCGAGAAATACTGGAAAATGTCCAAAACACCGACTTCGATCACCGAAATTAAACAAGATATGCAAAAACTAAAAATCACAATTGTAAATTTACGAAACAAAATCGATAATATAAATATACTAAAAGAGGTAAACTCCAGATTTAAAATTAAAGAAAAGAAAACTACAACGAGAGTTTGTTTAGAAGAACTCAAAAAAGCAAGATCTGACAGAATGAAGTATTGGGAAGCAATCAAGAAGATAAATGAAAAGAAAAGACGAATCAAAGTTGATAAAGTGGTCCACTGTGACCAGAAAATTCTCAAAAAAAAGTTTTCTTAGATACAGAAAAAAAATTGTTTGTGTGTGTGTGTGTGTGTATATATATATATATATATATATATATATACACGTATGACCTGTGTGAGAAGGTGAAGCTCATGAGTGTATATGTGTAATGTGTAGATGTACATACGTAAAAGTAGTTATTTTATGGACTGCTATTGTTACCTTTTCATGGTCTTTTATACGTAAAATAACCAGTATTATTATTATTATTATTATTTATACATTGCTTTCAATGGTAATACACATTTCGTGTGCCGATCATGTATTCTTGGTTATAGGTATGAATATGAAACGAAACCGCTTGTGATGTTACCACCCTATTTCATCTGATCTGATTATGGTTCAACCTATAAAACCACTTGAATATTTTCTGGATTTATTTAGGTCATACATAATCATATTGATATTTCTTTATGCACCTCCCGTATAGTGTGAAAATTAAGTAATGCTATTTTTGTATTTAGAACATTTAGGGGAGTGCAAGTCCTCGTTTTTTTATTTATTTATTTTATAATAAAAGTTACTGATTTTATATTCGTACTGTAGCACTGACTTTCAGTTAATATAAACTTATCGTAAAATTTCTTACGTTATAAAACAATCATGCTCCTAGCTAAAACAGATTAAACTTCTTTTTCCAAAGCAGATTTTAATTTAACTAAAGTTGATAAATTTTTTTTTTATTGTACCGTGTTTTTCAAACTGAATATCGAGGTTTTAAAGTTATGAAATATTTATAAACGTTTACTTACATTGATAAATAACACATGAAATGAAAGAAGTACTCTAACAGTTTTTCCAGTAAGTGTTCAATGTGAACAACATCGTCACACGGCACACATCCAGCTGATAGGAGAGTTCATCCAATACTTTAAATCAGCAAGTCTGGAGTAATTGATACGACAGCTACTTCAATCCTATATCTCAAGTCCGGTAGGTCAGCCGGTAACGTGGCACGTACACTTGATCCTGATGTTGATTATAAACCAACAAAGAAAAAAATCGCACGGGATCATTTCGGGCGAAAGTGGAGGCCACGGCAAAGAAGCCCTGTCATCTGGCATGCGACCGATCCAGCGGTCGGGGATAATTTCATTCACCCAATCACGTACAGCGTTATGCCGGAGAGGAGGCGCACCATTATGTTGTCAAATAAAGTTCTGAGGTTCGTATTGTCAAGGAAAAAGCTATAGTTGTAGCATATCAAGATAGTTCGTTCCAGACACTTGTTTCCGTGAAGAAAAAAAAAGAACGGTCCGTAAACTTGCCATCGGGATACGGCTGAAAAACACAAAGTTTTGGGGAATTTCGTTCACATTGCAGTATATCATGAGGATTTTTTGATCCCCAAATACGCACATTATGAGTGTTTACGCTTCCGTTAACATAAATTGTTGATTCGTCACCGAGTACGATACGATAAAGAAAGTCTTCATCCTCACGGTGCATCATTTCATTTGTGAAGCTAACGCGCAAACCATAACCTGTAGGTTTTAGAACTTGTAACAGCTATAAACGTTATGGACGCAGTTGTAAGCCTTTCCTTAAAACCCTCCACACAGTCGTCACTGGAATTTGTAATTCACGGCTAGCCTTCCTACGGATTTCCTTGGACTACGCATAGTAGACTTTCTTACACGTTCACCATTGTCTTCGAACACACTCGGTCGTCCTCTACTTCTCCCTTTACAAATACAGCCAGTGGTTTCAAATCGTTTATACTATCTACAAATGTTATTGTCACTCAGGGATCCCAACGGAACTTCAAACGTAACGCACGTTGAACGGTAATTACAGATTCACACTTTGCAAACTGCAAAACACAACGCTTTTTGTTTGGGGGGTCGCCGTCTTGGCTACAAGCATTTTCAATTGAAAGGTATAGGAAACAGTTCGTGAGCTTGCACACATCTAAAACTGTTTGATTTACTTTTTTATTTCATATTAATCAATATACGCGAAACTTGAGAAATATTACATAGCTTTAAAACCTCGATGATCATTTTCAAATACACGGTACTTTAAGTTAAATTTATAACTATTTTGTTACATGATGTACGAATATTATGCTGCCAGGAAAAAAAAATAACCGTTGTAATATGTGTAATTCTAATCTGTGTGGATAAGTGGATGCTTCTCTGCCTTTTTTATCTATAAAATACTAAGTTTGAATCCCGCTCAGACTTCTAATTTCTTGAAAATGAACTGGCAGAATATCAGGGATGAAGTAGACCGTGGATAAGATGTCCTGAACAAATAATCACTTTCAAATTAGTAATGGATGTACACAAACTGAAACAAAGACAACTAATAATATCATTCATAGGTTTCAAAAAAGTCTACGACATTATTCATAGACCATCAATGCTGAAAATACTAGGAAACCTAGGATTACACCCAAAACTAGTATAAATGATAGAACTCACGTTAACTGACATACTCCAAAATAAAATTCAGAGGTGAAACATCGAAACGGCCCGTAATTTAAAAAAAAAAAATGTAAAGTCCATAAAATTTTATTTTAATAATAACTTCTGATATTTTTTCTTTTTCTTTTATTGTTATTATTTGTTTACAATCATACATTTTTTACAGTCAACGGTTAATAATTATTAATAAACAATTATACCTCTCGTACAACGTAAATTCACGATGAAGATTTTTGTTCATGTGGGTACAAATAAAGGATATATTTATTATTATTCGATTACTCGATTTAAACATACCAAACCAATATTTATCCTACATGTTATTTTAATAATTAAATTTATTTGTATTTTACATTTTGCAGTTAAGAAATATTTTATGTTAAATTATGTACTGTTATCGAAAATACTTTATAAACATTTCTTTATACGGATAAGAAATCGTAATTCTTTAAAGAATTTATAGAAATGGATGGGTCGGCTATTTCTGAGTCGGTATTCTTTTTCTCTAGAAGCTGATGTAGGTGTCCGACTGAATTACTCTCACAAAATTTTCTCCTCTGATTAAACGATCTAAGTTGTCAAAATCCTTCAAGAGGATTCTAAATTTTTTAAAAGAAACTTTCTTTTTTATTTTATTTCTTTTTATCGTACATTTTATTTGTTTTATTTTTTTTATATCTCTTTGTATTTTATTCTCTTATGATGTGGAAATATATTTTTAAATTATTTTTAGTAACTCATTGATATTGTAATTTTTATGCAGACTGATTAGCTTTTTCATAGCGATCTCTCCTTTATCAAATGAGAAAATTTTCTATTTTATAAAAAGATTTTTTAAACTGGAATAGAACCATATGTATTTTAGTCTTTTCATAATAGATATCAGTTTATAAGGTATATTTTACAATAATATGTTTTTATAAATTCTTAAGTTGGGGTTCATATTAAAGAAGCTTATGTGCTAATATAAAAATTAAAACTTCGGAAAGCAGTTAGGAGAGTTATTGTAAAAGAAATATTATTATAATTATTAAGTACTTTTGAAATTATTAAATACTACTTAAATTATATATATATATATATATATATACATATATACACGTATACTAACCGGCCCGTCGTCAGAACCTGGACCCTCGGGGCTCAGGTGAATCCTGAAGCCAATTCAGGGGCTCCTCGGGCCTACCCCAAAGCCGCAGAGCTCGCTTCGCGCTCGTCATGCCCAATTTAGTCAGGGGGACCGACGCCCTGGACACCCGCAGAGCTTGCTTTGGTCGCCATTCCCATTTACCCAGAGGGCTCCACTCCCTGAACCTCCGCACTAAACATTATTCTCATGGTTGTGAGAATAATATTAAATAATAATTATAGTATTCAGGCTTTATCGAAACCTTAAAAGAATAAAATCGAATAAGCATGATCTGTTAGATCGACAGTGTACTTGATGCATGCAAAATTTAGCCTTCAACGTACTAACAAATACCCCTTTTGAATTTTGAAAATCGGATGATTGTTTGCAGAGATATTATAAGAGCACTCCATTACACCTCCCAAAACAGCACCCCATGGGGTACCCCCTTTGTTAACTACCACTTGATGGTGATAATCGTTATAGCCTCCCACGAAGTGCTCGCATACCTCACCACTCTAGCCTCACACTCAGTTCCCACGGGAAGCGCATTATTGTTAAACAGAAATTTTAATATTATGTTATTTAACGTAAATTTAATTCTATTATTTTTTTAATATTATTCATTCGATTGATTCGAATCATTCAGTTCAAACCCAACTCACACAGGGATAGAGGCTCACATTTCTTTAATTCAATTCATTAAAGTTCGCGCTTCAACCCGCAAATCTCCACTAATATATATGTAAATATTTTTTTTCGAGATAAATATATCTGAAAACCTTCTCAGTTAAGCCAAGAAACATGGGTAAAAATTTTATTGCGATTCATCGAATAGTTTTTTTGTTTACCTCGAACAAATAAAACCTCTCTTCCTCTCTATATAATAGTATAGATTTTATACAATAATATTTGTATGAACTATCTTGCTGTTGTTATTATTATCCTTATGTAATAATTACTGTAACAATATTATTATTGTGTCTCTATTATTATTATTGTGGTCGTTTGTTGGAGTTAGTAATAAACACTTAAATTTCACGAAAATTACAGGATTATCTTTCGTATGTGAACAACACATAAGTTTGCACTTATAATTAACCTATGATGTTGAGAGTGTTTCACTTGCAGCTGTTGGTCTTTATAACGAAGCTAAATAGTTTTGGAATTTCCACAAAATGTAGCTTACGTTACTAATTCATAATGTTATGTAATGTAATAGAGAGTGAGAGAGAGAGATAAAGAGTTCTGTTGACCAAGTTTGATGTGAACTGTATCATATACTGGTATATATATTTTACATCGCTTTGAAGTGTTAATTTTATGTTCGAGTGTTTCCCATGTGTTACCAGTTTTTTTTCTTGTTTCTTTTAATCGAGGTAAATTGTTTTAAAATTTTACGTTACCATTAACCTTTAATTAATATTTATTTTACTTTTATTTATACGAGAACTTTTCCGGACGTTTTATATTACAACATATGGAAACTTGTTTTAAACGGGTTTTTTTTATTCATACAGTGACCGATCTTCCAAAGTTTTGTGTAATTAGTTTTTCGAATTCCCTCTCTCTGAATTTAAAATAGGAGAATAATCGGTCATGAAATTTTATATATCTGAAATCTCCTTTGCATTACATTTCAGAAATGTAATTTGGTGCAGTAACTTAAATGTTAGGTAGAATGATTATTATACTTTTTAAAAACTCGGATGAAAAGAAAATACTGAGCGGGACTTTTTTCTTTTTCTTTACTTGGTCGAACTGTATAACAAGTTCATTCTTACTTTTTTATCTCTTATTCTAGGAAAATTTATACCATTTGAAATTATAACATTGACATTTTTTTAAAAGCATAAAAAACAAAAATAAGAGATCAGTAAAATTTTCAGCTTTTGATCTCATCAAAATATATTTCAAAATCGTTTTTTATTTTTTTTATCTAAGTAAAGTGTTATCTGTAAAGAAACTTATAAACCTTATCCCAGAAGGTTGTAATAGCTTTAATCCTTTTTTTCAGATATCTCTTGCTAATTTCTTAACTAGATAAAAATTTAATTTTATGTTCAAATAGTGTGCTGATGAATATTTGTTAATTTATAATTTGTATTTACTGGTTTAACTATTCAGGCTAGAACTCTTTCTAGTATTTCTTTATTTAGTTAAGAATACTTATTGATAAAAATACTTCCTTATCTTTATACAGACGTACTTGGAATAAATTAATTAAAATTAAATAAATAAAAATAAAAAAACCATTAATATTTAAATCTTAATGATTCTTTACTTTCTTAAATAATTTTTACTTCCTTGTAAGAAGTAAAGGAAGAATTGTGACCGCGAATAATTTCAGTTCCCAGATTTAAATGGAAATATCCATTTTAAACATTCCTGAATCCATTTTGATTAGTTTTGGTATGTCGTCTGCACATGCGTACATACGTACGTATGGTGAGCCTTAAGGGAGTCCCCGCCCAATCATCGAGGGTGGGATACCTAAGCGTCCTACCCATTCTGGACAGGGTTGTTCCAACCCTAAAGACACCACAACAGTGAAGACAACGATTCATTTCTGGGCGCCGGCTTTGCCCCCAAGAGCTGGCGCTCTTGGGGGCCGTGGGGCGCCACGTCTCCTAAGAGCGTGCTCACGGGCATTGCAGTGCTCCCTCCGTTGGACACACTTAGCCTCCGTTGGACAGTCCTTACGGAGATTCCCCGCAATTAAAACATCGCCCCCATCTCTCAGGACCGCCGCAGGTCCCGGCCCCGTTCCGTATACGCTAACATCGATAGCAACGTTCTTCGTCGAACCTCCTGGACACCTGACAAGACACCCACCCGACTCTTAATTCGGCCAACCTGCAACAATTCTGTCGCCAGCAGAGGAGGGCCGCCACCGTTGTCATTTTTGTTTCGCCATATGACGAAACAAAAGCTGCGCATCTCGCACACCAAATCCTCCTCTGAGGTAAAGGCCTCAACGTCCTTAATGAGTAAGTGTACCCGCCGAACACCCCTACCCGCCGTGATCATGGTGCCTTCAACATTGTCCAGTATTTGTTTACTTAAAATAGTTAACATTTCCTGTGTCTTGGACCCGTATGTGAAGGTCTTCTTCCTGACCTCTGCACGCCGACAAGATGTTCACCTCATCCGTCGACACAGTGTCTCGAACCGTTCGGAGAAGATCCGCGTATGATCGTTCCGCCGCCTTCATCACCACAGTAGCGGTTGGGGGCCCCAATGATTTCTTCGCCTGGGGTCGACTCCCCGTAGCCCCCAACGAAGACCCATTCTAATGCTTAGGAAGCTTATTGAAACTCCTCCGGGTCAAATATTCAGCCATTTTATGAATATGTTACCCCACCTTCCCCTGAAGATGGGTTTATGGAGTGTTGTCAGATATATTCTTTACTATTGACCTTTAAGATTATTGCCATGTGCTTATTATCAAACGATTTACATATTGCTCCACTAAAGGAGCCAATGTACATATACTAGTTGTGGAACAAGAAAAAAAATTTTAATACATTTTTTATTAATATAGAAAATGTCTATCTCATTTACGTATACTTGTGAAAAAGAAATTTCATTTCGTCAACTTGTGTTTTAATTAAAGTATAATTTTCGGTTTTATACTGTATAATAACCACTTTAGAAGCTCTAGTTGAGATAAGTGAATTTTTTTCGTACTGTATAAATTTTTATGAAGTATTGAAATATGAATTAATAATATAGATTGTAAGATTTTTTCTCTAACGAGTGAAGCGAATTCATTCTTACCAATTTTCACTTTAAGAACGGTACAGGTTTTCGATGTGAATAACATGTTGGTAATCTGTAGTCGTTGTAATGGGAGGTGTTATTTTAAAAAGAGATGATTGTTGCAATTTAATTCCGCTAGACCTCTAGAGAAACTCTTTATCCGTATATATATATATATATTAATTGCATTGGCTCTTAAGTACGTCCTTAATTATTAGATTTGCTTCTTATCTACAGTCTGTACTACAAAAGAACACATCACTATCTTTAAAGATTATGTTTTAAGTAATATAAAGAAATTAAATTGTATAACTAACTAGCAGACCCGACAATGCTTCGCTATTGCTCTATATTCTATATATATATATATATATATATATATAGAGAGAGAGAGAGAGAGAGAGAGAGTTTAAATGAACACAATTGAAAATTTCATAAAAAAATTAAATACTGAACTTTTCAAATTTTACCTTTCACTTATTCTCCTTCCCCTTTTCCCTTTCCAACTTCTCCCTTTCACCCTTCTCCCTCACCCCTCTCCAAGTTTCCTTTTTTCCTTTCCCGTTTTTCTCTTTCCACCTTTTCCCCGTTTTCCATTTTCCCCTTTTTCCCTTTTGCCCACGCGTAAATCGGTCCATTAGTTTTTTGGTCTTTAGCGGACACACATACGAATATGCCTTTTACATATATATATATATATATATATATATATAGAATAAAAAAGTCTGTTTGTATATTTGTTTGTTTGTTTCGTAAATATCTCGACACCGGCCCCACTTAACGGGTATAGTTTTTGCAAAAATATTTTCTTTTCGCGTAACTAATATTCATATTCTGTATATGAGACAAATCGGACCATAAATACAATTTTTCGAAATATCTCGACGCCAGCGCCACCTAGCGGGTCCAAATTAATTCAGAAACTTCCCTGGTATGCGTCCAACCATTCCCCAAAGTTTCATCGCTACCAATGAACAGTTTAGGAAGGAATAAGAGACATACAGACAGACAAATATTCATTTTTATATATATGGATTTAGCGCTATTTTTTTATTTTGTATTATTAATGAATGAATTATTTTTTTTAATAGGAAACTATTTTTTGGTTTTAATTATACTATTGAAGAACATAGAGAGTTTAACAAAATTAATTAATAACGAGATGGAAGTGGGGTTATTGAAAGAAATAGCAGTTTCCTTTTTAAAGGCTCCTTTATGTAAACCGCCCATGAAAAAATCTTTATAAATAAAACCCTAAATAATATATAAGGGTCATTTTCTTACCCGATTGGAAAAGTATACGAAACATATAAATTACTGATTTTGGTCGATATATGGCTGGTGTACCGTATATAAACTCTCAGATATTTATTTATTTTCATGTAATAACCTTTTTTAGTTCCTCTGATGGTATTTGATTGTGTTGTCCTACGTATACAGAAGATATTATCATTTTTTATCATCGTTACAGCACAATATTGGATTGTTATAAATAAATACCCTGTTGTCATTCGGGGACGTCACTCGTGGCATTCGCATCGGTGGCATCCTGGCCGAGGCGGACTGGAATATCTCAAAAACGGAGGTTTCGAAAATTATCTCCAGTAAAGCCCATAAGGGCTCGAACGGAGGGCGTGGCTTCTCCTACGGGGGTCAGGATGATTCTCAAAATATTTTCGCCTAAAAATTCAAAAAAAATTGTTGAAGGGTTTCTCATTGTAATGTGTAACTTACATTAAAAGAATTTTCACACATCCTTTTAAATATCACCCTTTAATAGTTTCTCTGTATTCTTTTTATCAAGAAATAGGTTTTTGCGATTTTTAAAACGGTATTTTTTTGTTCGAGTAGTTTTTTGTAACACCTATTTTTTATATATATTGGAACTATGTACAATAAACATAAAATATCAAAAATGACTTCAAAAAACGTAGTAGAATTAATAAATAACTTTCTTCCAGTACTTTAAATTTTCTGATTTCGGGTTAAATGAAGGGTTAATGAGCGTTAGTTGTTGTAGTTGTTTTTAAGTTGGTTTCAATTTCAAAGAATCGAAATTCATTGAATTAAAAAAAAAAACGTTCTTGAGTTTGTGTTCTTTTGTAATATTGTTTTATTTGTCTGAATTTTTATTTTGCCAAAAAATTTCAAGTTGAAAAAAAATAAATTGCATACAATAAAAAACAACTTTTTTTTAAGTATTCTCTGAATTTCTAGCGGGGATACATTTCATGCTTGGTTTTCTGTTTTCTAGCTTTCTTTACATTTTACAATAAATGTTTTAGGAAAATTATTAAACAAAAGAATAGAATAGTTTTCGCTTTTTTTCTAAAAATATTGTAGAATGTCGACCGAGGGAGTAAGTCCCGCTTTTGATTTTTGTCTTATGATGAATATTAATTTCCTGTAATGGGTTTTATTAAAAATTTTGTTCAAAGTAAACTAGTTTAATTTTTTCGAAATTTTATTCGGTATTAAAGGATGCAAATCTTTGAAGTTTTCTGTAAAAACGCTGTCTGAAACAAAGGAATTTCCATTGGCCTATGAAAGTTAAAATATGTCTTTCATAACGCGAGTTCAATATGTTGTATCATGTTTTTTCTTTAGTACAGTAGACTTATTGTTACAATTTCCAATAAAAAAATACATATCCAACACCTTCAAAAAAATATTGTTTAAAACTAGATATGTGATACCGAGATACATGCACAACTTTCTTGAAGAAAAATATTTATAGGAATTTGCTTTTCCATAACATTTAATAATAACTAACCATTCTTTTTACTTTACCGTCTAGCGCTGTAGCACAGCTATAGATTTAGAAGGGAATATATTGTAATCGGTCCAATTTGGGCTTATTGCACTCGACCTAAGGAATCCAAAAATCAAAAAACAGGATGGAAATATTCCGAATTTTCGTATGTACGTGTGTGTGTTCGGTTCTTACCTCTTATACCTCCAAAACTATTGGACCGATTTTAACCAGACTTTGTCAGATTACTTCAATGTATAGGACATTGATGCCATTAAATTTTCAACTTAAAAGGTCAAAGGGATAAGGCTGTATAACAAGATCACCCTCAGTTTCTCGAGATTTCGACTGATTAAGGTCTTATTCTTCTTAGGCATATTTGTTAACAATTAAAAAATAACATTTGCAGAAAAGATGTTTGTTCAAAATCACACCCCCACCACAAAAAAATTATCTAATTAAACTAGTGGCTAAGAGAGTATACTGCATCAATAGTACCCCTTTCAACCATAAGGAGCGCTAGTGTACTACTGACATAACAGCTGCTGTAGTCTTTTGCTATATTGTGACGTCACATTTGAGCGGTAGAATTAAATAAATAATATTTAATGTGGCCGCTAGTGCTATCTAAAGTGGGTGTGGCTAGTGACCGTCACATCCGTGCGAATGAAATAAGGTATGCGCGCTTAAGTTAGAATCATTGAATTAAATAAACAAAAAAATATTATATTTAAATAAAATGATAAATATTTTAAATTAAGTTGTGCGTGTAAGCCGTTCATCAGAAAAAAGACGCATGACGGGAAAGTCCTACAACTGTGTTGTCAGCTTTTTAAATGTTTTAATTCATAATTTCAAAATGTTTATAATAATAACCGATAGTAACTATACTTAAAAGTATACTTAATTCTTAGACTACAATTATTCGCAAAATTGAATAAAACGTAAATAGTAATTAGCCACAAATTTAACGGACTATGTATTTAATAATTGTATTAGATTTTTTATATTTAAAAAAAAAAATAAGTGGCATAATTAGTATAGGAAGGTTATACATGAAATATAAGTAAAACTTTAGGATAAAAAATCGAAAGAAAAACATACTATTGTTGAGAACTTTTAAGTCGTAACAATACTTAATTAATTTCGTAATCTGATATTTTAATTGTTATTTATCAGTATTATTCTCACAACCATGAGGGTGACAAACAAAGCGGAGTTCAGAAAGAGGAACACCTCGGCTAGACGGGAAAGGTGAGCACTGAAAAGGTCCAGCTAAACGGGAGTGGCGAGCGAAGCGAGTTTGGCGGCCCGGGAAGCTCCTGGATCGGCCTCGGGACGCGCTTGGGCCTCGGAGGTCCAGGAGGTGAAGCTCCGACCGACTGATTCTCAAATATAATTAAAATAATGTTTAATTGGTGTAACATTAATTTTAAATTTTGTTAGTCTATTCATCTAATATATGAATAAATGTTATAGAAATTTTCAGTCATATGAAAATTTAAAATCAAATTCTTTATTTAAAATACATTAATGATGCATATTATAAACATTAAAAAAGCTATCAAGTAATTAAACGCGGCGGAGTGGTCTTGGTCTATCATTTTGAAGTCTCGGGTTCGATTTTCGGTCACGCATGGCATTTTTCATACGCTACAAAAATTACACTTCATATTACTAAGCACAAGCTTCGAGCTTATGTAGTGAATTAATTCATCCAAGCAAATGTCTTGTCTTTACAAAAATAAAAACTAAAGCAAAAAATTTCTATTAGTTTATTTTTAACGAGAGGGTTAAAATACAGCAAAAAAAAATTCAACAAACTTTTAATCTAGATTTTTAATATATTTTTTGACAAAAATATACCACGTGGAAAATTTAAGATTGGGGTGATAACAGTTTGTATAAGTTTTATAGCTTATAAAAACAATGATTACGATTAAAAATTCATCAATAGCCCTGTCAAAAGAGGGGAAGATAAGGTAACACTGAGATGATACTCAACAACATTGAGTCCTGCATCAGCAGGTTTACTTGTGTTGAGAGCGACGGCAGATTATAAGGAGAATTGAAGAACTATGAAAGTACGACGACCTTTATCCATTCATATATTTTAGTAAAATTATAATGGTCATATATGTAGTACTTTTAAATTTGAAATTCGAGCATTAAACAATATAAAAATCCGTATTTTAACCCCAATAACCGTATTAACACGTTTATCCATGCCTGCAAGCAAATTTTAATACTTAAATTATATTTTTTGAAAAACGGGATTAAAAATATTCTTTTTTGACCATTAAAATTAAAGCTTATGTTTTAGTCTGATCAGTTTGGTTTACAGACATATTTCTGCGTCTTTATTTCCGCGACATATTTCTCTAAATGATATCGCAAGATATCATTTATAGAAATGATAAAATAAAAATGAATAATGATGAGCAAAATTCAAGAAATAAATAATAAAAAATTGTTGAAAATCGTAGAAAACGTATTTTTTACGGGTGAGGATGTACGTATAACACCACAACCGTAGAAGCATTTACAAGGGTAATCGTACAGTGGTTAAAATTTGTTTATCCTTAAACACGTTTAGAGAAAAATGAGAGAAGAATTAAGTAAAATGACCAAAATGAAAGAAAACAAGACTATACGGAAAGTAACGGATCTGTAGTTATGCGTCATAATTGTAACTTTAATTGAGAACTTTCCACAGATCATGAATAAGTCATTCTAATAATGGCATAATCAGTCTTAGGAATAAAACGCCAGGCTCAGTGTAAGAGTAATTTGATTTATTGTTACCTTCTTTACTGAACCAAATATATTCTTCCATAAGAGCCAGGCAAGCTCATGAAAATTCGGGAAATGCTCACTTTTTCAAGTAACGCCTATTCACCACAGAGTCAGTGAACATGATTACTCTCATAGAAAGTAAATCTGATTGATACTTCTTGTATTTTAGTTTTTTTACGCGCTTTACATTCTTAAGAAAGATTGGTAAATGTTTTGTATAATATAAATAATAGATTACTGTGCTACTTTCAGTTTTTGTTGTATTCCCTACCCTTCAGTTGAATAAATGTTGTATTATTTCTCTACAAAATAAAAAAAATTGGCGAAGTATTGCATGGCTTTCCCTGTTACGCCAATCAAGTTATACAATACCTTACGCAGATTTTCATTACAAATTTTTTCCCCTAAATTTTAAGTCTGAGGTATACAATTTTGAAAAAATATTTAAACCGAAAAGAGGTAGAGCAAAAGAACAAAAAACATATATTTCAATTTAAGAGACACGGGTAGATTTTTTGAAGAATATTTTTTTTGATAATCTGTATAAGACTGTAGGTAAAAAATCTGCTTTAATAAATTTTTCTAAAAATGCCTCTAAAAAAACGAAATTGATTTTTTTCGGTTCCCCCATCCCCTTAATGAATTTTGAAAAAAATTTTTCAGTGCTCCATGTATAGAAATATTTAAGCTAAAATTAGAATAAAATGGGTTTGATCAATCCTGAGAATAAGGCCAAAAGCAGTGCAACACGTATGGTTTTTTTTTTGTTTGTTCTAAATAAACTAGATGAATTTAAAAAAAAACCGATATTCATATTTTTAAGATGATCATCATATCTTTCTCTTTAATATAGGTATATTTGCCGGGAAAGTAAAACAATCATTAAAATCGACCAATTGGAATAGTAAGGATTGAACAAGAAAGAAAGATATACGAGTCAAATTTTCACTTAATTTGTTTAAAAATAGCAGAAATTATTTTTTTTTTCTGCAATGAGAGATGCACTTCCCTTATCTGAGATAAAAACAAGGAATTTTATATTTACTTTAATGGATTTTCTAGTAGGAGCTCCACCTTGCTTCAAATTAAAGCCTTCACTCGAAAAATATATAGATTCGAATTGTGTTTAATCTTAGAGCTATCTGCACTAAACAAAATGTTTTATTGCAAATGATAAAATTAAAAATTTTAAGAAACCCACGATGCCGTTTTGAAGAAACATATCTACTGCAACGCCCCCTGGAGGCTTATAACCATAAAACTAGTCTAAGAACCTTCTGTACTTACGTTAATGTAATGAGGTGATACCTATGTGTAATGCAAAAATCGCATCAAAATCGGTTCAGCCGTTTTAGAGAAACACATTACTGCAGCGCTTCCTGGTGGCCTATAACCGTAAACCATTCAAAGTACCTGCTCTGAAGTGATACCTATGTAATTTAAAAAACCACATTGAAATCGTTCGAGTAGTTTTTGAGGAAAACGGTAACAGTTGTATACTCAAACACACAAAACCTCTTTTTTTTTCCAAGTCTCTTACCCCAAACGCATATACCGTCTCCGTTGCGTCGTGGGTAAAAACAAAGGCTGTCGTAAATATTATACTGACGCATATTTATCTAATGAATCTTTATTATTGGCGCCTTTATTTATCAGATTAAAACTCATCAATATTATAATATTTAATAAATGAAATTATTACAATATAAGAGGGTAAAATATTCCTCTTGGCCTAATTTGAACCACATTAGTGATTGTGTTTATAAAGGATAGTTCTTGCGTTGAACATATTGTTAAATAGCACAGTAAAAGGTACCGTTTTCAACTGAAAAACCAATCTTTTTTAATAACTGTAAAATTACATACCAAAATATAATTTTCATGCAAAAATCCTCATTAAATTTGTCCGAACCATTTTTGGAAAATAATTTTTTTGAAATTTAGTCCTTTTTTTTTATTATGGAAAGAGTTTAATTTTTCAATAATTTTGTGAAAATGTATTATTAGTACTATTATTTTCTAAGAAATTAAACTTCTCTAAATTTATTAATAAACCTAATAAAGATTTTTCGTATTTTTATGTACAGTTAAGAAATTGACGTTTACAGTTTTTAAAAATTGTTACTTTTCTGTAGTGTTTCAGTTGTTTTTTTTTGTTTTTTTTTTTTTTTTTTTTTTTATTACTCTTCAGGCCTAATGGTTTTTTCCCACTCGTGAAAAGGTGATAAATATATATATATATATATATTTTTTTTTAATAATGCTTTTAAACAAATCTAAAAAATGTGTTAACCAGTAAACATAAATAGAATTTAATTTTGTTTTCAACAAATATAAAGTTGCTCATTTTCGCTAGACCACAATGAAAATCATGGGGCGCGACTTCAATCTATTTTGAAGCTTAATTTTAGTTAATCCTAAGAGATTTACTAGATATTGTATATTGAAGCTATTATTTTCATTGTGCATCAAAACCTTTGTCATATTTAAAAACTTTATGTAGATATTGAATATGAAATCGCTCCCCATGCTTTCCATTGTGGCCTTGGGAAAATAGAAACTTTATACATATTATTTTGTTGAAAACAAAATTATCTTCTATTTATGTTTTCTGGGTAATCCATTTTTTTAGATTTGTTTAAAAGAACGTTTTAAAAAATTTTATTTTTTACTTTTTATTAGTACAATATTTAAATATTTACGGGAGTAAAAAAAAAAAATGGTTTGTCTGGTATTTCTCCTACCACCATCCCATTCGGTCGCACTAAAGCATAAGACCGAATGTCCGTGCCACAAACGGATACTGTTCCTCAAAACGGGTTAGCGACCAATATCCTAAATAGCTCCTAAAGCTTACCTAACTGCGTGAGCGGAATAAACGTGGTTCCCTACACCACTCGCTTGCGTGTCCCACCACTCACTTGTCATATATTACTAAAATGGGCGCACCCCATCTACATACTAAAATGTATGATTTATCAATAAATTAAAATTTGTTCCGTCAAGGACACCAATTTGCTGCCACGCCTAGGTCGCTGAATGCCAGCAAGTACCACCTGTCCACTATATTATAGCGCTGGGAGCTATATTTGACCGATGGTCAGCCATTTGTCGAGGATAGCTTCCTACAGCAAGCGGTAGGAGTCTTACATCCCTTAAACTACTGATGCCGGTTGAACAAAGCAACGGCATCAAGGAATTCCCACACGGTCCGACAATGCGGCTCACGCCACATTGACTCTCCGTTTATGAGTGGCCACTTTTCCCCTTGACCTTAATGTTCCAGGGTGGCCTGAGTTCAGTTCCTCAAGGAGCTGGGTAGTCAAACATCATGTGTTCGTTCGACTGGATCTCGCTCCCCCCCCCCCCAGATACACAGCCCATCAGCTGTCAGGTGGAACCGAAACAAATTGGTTCAAATTCGCGTGGTTGGAGAGCACTTGGCTTTCCGTTGCGTTGAAAAACGAACTGAGGCGTAACATCCCCCCAAATCCTGTATAAATTTATATATGGAACTATCCTTAGTCGTGGCGAGGCATTCTTGCTGCCATGCTTCCATCAACGGCTGTAAAGCCTCCTCCGCAGGCGGGAGATATTTACGGGAGTAAATATAATACGGGAGTTTTCGATATCTCGTAGAACTATCGGAAAGTATGTTGGCGCAAAAAACTAATAGCATTCAGCAAACATTTGTCACGGTACTAGGCCGACTAAAAATATTTTCAGTTTAATATACCCGATATTTATAACCAAAAATACATGCGATGTTATTTAATTAAAACTAGTTTAGTATCACAATTAATATTATTATTAATATAATATTATAATATATACTATTATAAAGTATAAGTATTTTAAATAATAATTTTTTCTACTCATTATATTTCGAAAAGCAGGTTTGGACAACGGGTGACCCGTGCAAGTTCAAAATCCGTCCGCGTTACCAGTACTCTAGTCAGTTAGGAATCGGGTTTTATGAATTATTGCGACCTATTCAGATGCTAACCCGTTCTATGGAGAGAGAAATAAAACAAACCGACCTTAACAGTCGTCAGAGTCGGACTCTAGATCAGCCTTTGAAGGTGACTAAGAGTGATCTTTGTAGAATAGTTTATACAAGGGTGTTCGAAGAAACGTTACGTTAGTTGATTCAACCTCTTCGATATACATCCCAAAAACGTAGCTGCGCATGTCCTACCTACTCACAACCTAAAACCTAAAACCCTACTCTCCACCTTCTGTGCATGTGTACTATCCGTTAACCGTAGAACGAAGGTGTGCTAAAGAAAAGCATGTAATAAATGGAATAATTAATTTATAATTAGCTGAAATATCATTTACTTTTTGTTTTTTTCTCTAATTTTAGTTCGTTTCACGCTTTTAATGATCAGAACAAAAATATTAAAATAATTATTAAATTTCATTTATGAACGATTTGATTAATTAACTAATGTAGTTGGTAGGTTCCAAGAAATCAGTGGCGTTCAGGTTTTGACAAGATTCTCATCTTTACAACCTCAATTTGATAGTTGAAAATATTGAAATATCATTCGTGTAGATATAATCCATTAATTTATTTTCGAATAGCATGTTTGTAGTTGTCCCTTAAAAGTTTTTGTAAATTAATAATGTAATAATTCTGTAGCTCTCCTTCAACTGAAGTAATTTTGTTTAGTTATATGCTTTGTAAAAGATATTTTAAATTAGAACCGGATTAATGATTCCGTTTCTATAAACAGTTGTTGCTTTTCTTTAATGTACTTTTTATAAAATAAGACTCGTTTAATAACTGTTATAGATCTTAAACTGGAAATGTATTTTAAATCTTCAGTTAAATATTGCACACTTATTGCTATCATTTAATTAAATTTAAAAATAAAATAAAATAAAACACTTTGAAATAAATTATAACCCTTCTTCTTACCTGTCTTAGAAACTTATTCAAATAAGAGGTATAAATGAATCTTTAGATTTATTTTTCAGTTTCTTTGTGCTTTTGTCACTCTTTGTTAAGTTTTATATCTCATCAGTTTTTTTTTTTTAGTACTTATTTTCTTTTAGTACTACTCCATTTCAGTTTTTACTTTACAGTTACTTTAATTATCTTTCCTACAATTTACTAAGAGTTTTTTACTTTATTTTTTAGAATCAATATAAGATTTAAAGTATAGTACATATCGAATTTTTTTTAATTTTTATTTATTCTCTAACAAATATTTGGATTCTTTAAAAGGTTATCTATCGTAAATTTTGTTTATGGTTTTGAATTAATATTTCTCTTATGATTTCCATTGAATTACTATGTTGTCTTTATTCTTTTTATAACTACGTTGCATTAAAGAATTTAATTTATTTTTCTGAAAATAAGTTTTGTTGAAACGTATAAATTTATTTTCATTTTTTTTTTTTTTTGTATAAAATTAAGGGAAAAAGTTAGAAAAGGAATATTACATTCTTATCTCTTTTTTATGTGATCCCAAATGTATATATTCTGTATATTGAAATGCCATACGTATAATATCGTACAACAAACTATAAGGAATAAAAACCAGGTCCCGTAGGAACAGACAGCTGTGACCGTGAAGGCCACATTGCACCTGAACTAATAAGATTGGTATTGGATATGGCGGCTGCCTGCAATAATATAAGTTAAAATTTAGATTGTAACTTATTCTTTCAGTAGGTAAAGTTATATATAGTCCGTTAAGTCATATTTTTAAGAGAATTTCAAAAGCGTACTTGTTCGATCTTCTGTTTAAAAGTTACTGTTATTAAGAAAAAGAAATGTAATAGAAAATTATACTTTTAATAATTTAAAAAAAATTGCAGGTAACCTATTATTTAATTGTATATGTTGACTGCTACAGTATAGTTGTAAATGACTTCATGGGATTTACAAGAAAAAGATCCGATGCCATTACTACGGTAAATGAGATTTGAAGTGGTAACGAGAAACCACTTCAAACCTCATCCTATCCTGTTCCAACCTGTTCACTGAGCCGAATAAATTATTTTATAGAAGCAAGCACAGCTTACCAAGTTCAGATGATATTCAGTTCTATTTAATGATATTTTTATTCTGTTCGCCGCAGGGACTAGTTAGATAATAAACATCATTACTCTTAGAAAAAGAAAAAACTCTTGCAGAACTTCAATTAGAAACACGGAAAAATTAGTATTCTCTTTTCTGTTTAGAAACAATGTATTCTATACAATGTCTCGATTCAGTCGATCAAATACACAATTTGTGTACAGATTTTTTTATTTTTAGGAATTTACTTGACTAAAATAGGATAATAAATAAATTGTAAGAAATTGTACAGGGGGAACAGAAACAGTTAGACAATTCAGACCTTGAAAATGAACATTAATTGCAAAACGAAATACTAACTAATTACACCATAGTAAGGAACAAGGACAAACGTCTAGTTTTCAATTCTTGTTTTAAAGATAAAATTACGCATGCGACCACCATTAGCGGTGTGGCACATATCTGCACGTCGTCTGTCTTTCCTCTACCAATCGCCTGGATTGCATGAATTTCTGCTCGGATGAAATCCTTCAGTTCCTATATAGTATGAGGTCGGTAGGCGTAAACCTTCTTTTTCAAATGGCTCCATAAAAAAAAACCGCATGTTGATTAATCAGTTGATCGGGGAACCCATACAACGTCTCCGAAACGTGAGATGATAAGTTTGAGAAATATTTCTCAGATGACTGCCGTGGAATTTCGTGTTGCGTAAGCGGTACCACCATTCAGTTGAAACAACATCAGGGGTGTGTGACGTGACGCCGACGAATTTTGTTTTGAAGAAACGTTCACGAAATATCGATCTGAGTGATCGCAACAGACTGACCGTTAACATTCTCAAAATGGTACGGCCCAATCATTCCAAATGCACTAACACCACAACACATTGTAACTTTTTCGTTATATCTTCTCATGCAACATGTGAGGCCATTCTAATAGCCTGATATCTAAAATTCTGATTTTCAACGTATCTGTTTAGATGAAAATGTGATACATCGGACAGTAGCAGATCCAGTAATTGCGGTGTTTCTTAGATTAGTTTCAGCAATTGCCTACAAAAATCTCTCCGATGATTCAAATCACACAGATGGTGTTGTTGCACTATTTGCATTTTATCGGAATGGAACATTAAATTCTAATGTAAGGTCCGTCCAACGGTTCTACGGGTTAAGTGTAAGAGGGTTAAAAGGCGACGAGCGGAACGCTGAGAACTATCATGAAACGTTTCTGCCACTCCGTACATTTTCTGGAGTTCGTACAGTTTGAGGGCGACCAGGCGGCTTTCTGTTGACAATGGATGCATTAAACCTGAATTGTCTGACCCAATTCAATCCAATTGTTTGGCGTGTGTGAACCTTCCCATTCCTTCCAATGTCAGAATTTCATCGAAAAGCTCGTCGCGTTAAATAGCGGAACTGTTATGTTTGCAGAATGTTTCTTCTGCATAAACGCAGCATAATAATGAAGGCTTTTCACTGCTTTACTCAGCTATATCACCACCTACACAAATATCGATGTGGCGCAACTTTTATCGTTTAACTGTTTCTGCCCGGTATTTCTATAAAAGAAGGTATTTGGTTTTAAAAAATATTATTTTTTTTAATTGATATTACTATGTATAAGATTTTAACATTGCAGTGGCAACGCATTTTATAATGTGTACGAGGAGTACAAAAAAGGTCATTCAGTTTTTTCGCATTACTCATATTAATACAAATAAAATAAAAATTTCATTTAAATTTAAGATAAGTCCTGGATCTAAGTTTTTTTATTGTCTGTTTCTCAATCAGACAGTTTATTTGTATAAAGCGTTAAACATTTACAAGTGAGTCGACTAAATCAGTATAAACAGTTTTTGAAATATAAATAAAACATATTAACTTACATAGAAATAAATATAAGGATTTGCAGGACAAAAAAAAATAACACTCATATTTAAAAATAGTAATAAAACAGTATCTGATATTCTAGAGATAAAGAAAAACAAAATTTTAAAGATAATCTTAAAAAAAAATCATTGATATTAAATAAATAAAATAAAATTTATGAAAACTAAGTTTCAGTGTAACCTTATACTAATAGAATTAACCTTTATATTAAATAAATAAATTTAAAAATTTTAATTATTCTTATTTAAATTGCTTTTTAGAATTTTTGTAATTATTGTAAAGATTCAATAAAATTTTCCTGTTACAAATGCTTGAAGTTATTAAAAATGTAATTAATTTATCTCAATAATATTAATGTAACCTACCGGGTTGATCTAGTGGTGAACTCCTCGTCGTAAATCAGCTGATTTCGAAGTCGAGAGTTCTAAGGTTGAAATTAGCAAAGGCAGGTACTTTTACAGGAATTTGAATTCTAAATCGTAGATACCAGTGTTCTTTTGTGGCTGGGTTTCAATTAACCATACATCTCAGGAATGGTCGACCTGAGACTATAAGACAAATTCATACATATCATCCTAAGATTTCATTTACATTCATACATATCGTCTTCATTTGTCATCTGAAGTAATACCTTACGGTCCGGGGGCTAAACAGAAAAAGAAAAAAGAATGATATTAATATATATTTATATCTGTATCATAAATTATTTTTACGAATATTTCTGCTAACCGTATATGTATATAAATATATATAAAAACGGGATCCTCATATCCAAATACTGCTGATAAATAAAAAGTTTTTATATATTCTGATCTACAAAAGAAATTAGACTTGCACTGTACAGTATATACAAATCAACCAGCATTGATCAGTTATGAAAATTTTATTATTCTTGCAAACTTAGTTACATCTAACTCATTACTACAAATTACTGTTATTATTAAATAAAAATTCTTATTTTCTGCTGTGATTGAGGTGTTACAGAAGAATTTATAAACATTTTTTATGTATCCAACTAGTCAATTTTAATTAGTTCTCAAATCTAGTTAAATATTCCTGAAAAGCGTGCCTTGTCGGTTTCCCATTACATGGAAAATAACTAGTTCTTTTCCTCATCCATATCACCACTTTTTCTGCGTAACACGTCTTGATTTCACGCATCTTCCTTTTAATTAAAAAATAAAAAAAAAGCACTTTTCTAGGTGATATTCATTCGTACCGAGGAATCATAAAGTGATAAAGCGTATTTGAACTGCGGCGGTTGACATCACCAGTTATGTCATAGTATAATCTTTCTAAACAACTCCTTCGTCAGAGTCTGAACTTAAATTTTTAGAGCATATTCATGAACTTAAATTTTCCAAAAAAAGTAGATTTTACATTTCCAAATTTAAAACAGCGCCATTTTAATTTTATTATCCGAAACTATAATTTTAATACAATTGTTTTATTTATAAGATTTATAATTTATACTATCGAGTTATAAAAAAAAATATTAGGATGAATTAATGCTCAAATTAAAAAACTGTTCTTTTTGTGAAATATATTTGTGCTAGATACTGGTTCTTTCATTATGTAAAAAAAATAATTTATTAATATTCTGGATGTAAAAAGCTACAGTCACACTTAGAGATACCCAGAGTACGGGACCTAACCCACAGGGTTGGTATAGTGATGAACTCGTCATCGCAAATCAGCTGATTTCGTAGTCGAGAGTTCTAAGGTTAATATCCTAGTAAAGGCAGTTAGTTACTTTTATACGAATTTGAAGACTAGATCGTGGATACCGGTATTCGTTGGTGGGTTAGATTTCAATTAACCACACATCTCGGGAATGGTCGACCTGAGAATGTACAAGATATCACTTCATTTACATTCACACTCATTCATCGTTCATCCTCATTCATTATTTGAATATCACCTTACTACCTTACTATGGTCCCGGAGGCTAAATAGAAAAAGAAAGAATGAGTACGGGATCGAAATCATGAAGGCTGCATTTGTTATCTAAATACTTTCGAAACATTCTATGAATAACATGGATTCAGAAATAACTAATATCTGCAGCATTTCATTTTTAATACAGAAAATATAAATTCTAAACTTTTTAAGTAATATCGCGTAGGAAAGAACACAGAAAATCGGTTTAAAAATTAAAAATCTAAACTAAATAAACAGTTTTACTCTAAAATCATCAAAAGCGTAAATTAGTTTTTAAGTGAATTAATAAAAATTAATATAAATACGAAATTTTAAATAAATAATCTTTAAAAAATAAAAATTTAGTGATGTCATTTTGGAGAATTCATATTAAAAGGGAATGAATAATTTTCACAGTTGTTTCGTAGAGAATGTCAATTTAAACGTCTGCATCAACTTTTATTAAAATTTATCAGTACGTATTTGATATATGAATTTATAAATGAATAAAATAAATAAAAGAAACAAGCAAATTGTAAAAAGTATATATAGACGAATTGAATGACCTTTTATAAAATGATGTTATGAATAAATAACTTGACGATGGAGTTGATAATAATAGATATTTACGATTTTTTAAGGCTCAAAAGTTTCTGTGTGAAGTAATTTTCTAAATTTTTGATTTCATATAATTATTAATTAATTTTTTTTTGACAGATGATACAATGGTTTTATATTGTTTTTTTTTGTTCTAAATAAAAAGCGGTAATTTTTATTAACTTTGTTTTTATTTCCATCAGTAAAAGAATTTGTGTTATTCTGTTGGGAGTAGAGTTGAAAAGTATATATTATTCATTCGATTTATTACTCTATTCCCAATGGTAGTTGGTACACAGTAATGAAATGGAAATTTCAAATTTTCAATTTTTTATCCATTCAAACGTTCTGTTATCGAGATTAATTTTCATAATAGGGAAACATTTTCTATATTCTATTTTAGTTTTATTTAATTTTAATTTTTTTTATTTTTATTTCGTATTACTAAAGCATTAGTTTGTCGGGTTTAGTTTATTTTAATTTAACAGGAATTCTTCGTATCCATACTGTTTGTCGTTTTGTGTATTTTATGTTGTTTTTAATACGAAATGCTAATAAGTTTTCCATCTAAATGTTTCTGCATATTATTTTATGTATAAAGTTAAAAAGCTATTTTCAGTTTAGTATTACTAATGATGTTGTAATGTAATTTACGATAAAATTATTTACTTCTTTACTAATTATTTACTAGGTTTTTTTTTATTTATAAACTTTATTATTATTCAACAAATAATAAATCATTTTATTCAGAAATTAAGTTACAGGATTCAATATAATCTAATGGAAAAAGTACTTACGCTGAACTACATTTTATGTATTACTAGCTGCAGAGGCGTGCCGTAAGCATGCCCTGTTGTCCTGGCGGGCGGCGTCTGCCAGTGGTGAGGGGTTAAACAAATTTTGGATGATAAACGTGAGGTTTTTTCATTTGCAAGTATTTTAAATTCGAGTATTTTTTTATTAAATATTATGATACCGTAATAAATCGGTATTAAATTAATAATTTACCATTGATTTGCAATACTTCTAATATGAAATCATCTTTTCAGACATAAACGTTTATGCGAGATACTGTGTATAAGCGAATTATAAATACCAAATACGTATGGTTTCAGTATTTGATTAAAAAAATAAACGATAAATAGGCTGAAAAGAAGCTGACTCTGATGATTTATGAATGGTTCTCCTTAATATCCAGCCGAACGTACAAAAATTAGTCGCATCGCATCAGATTCATCATTCATATTAATAAGTTTAATTAATTATTTTTAATTCAGTATTATTAAATTTATTAGGCAATAATATGCGATTGTTTAACCGTTAAATGCCTAAATATGCATTAAAACAAATAATAAATTAGTGAATAAAAAGTTTTCTCTTACTAAAATTTCGTAAAATAATTTTTTATCCTCTCTTAATAAAACATAACAATAAAATAATTAACTTAAAGGTAAAATAATTAACAAAACGTTTTCATAAATATTTTATTGATGTACTCGATCAAACCTTTTATTAAACCTACTAGCTTCTCCCTGCGGGCCTACGGCAAACCCTCCTGGCGGGCGGCTTCTCGGAATGGGATTATTAGGTGTCCAAAATTGATTATTTCTTGTGTAAATATATTTTTTTTTATGATGAAAATTGATATAACGAAAGTTAAATTAGAAATTTAATTCTAGAAATTGATATTAACGAATCGGGATTTTCCACTAGTGATCGGTACATTCCGGTGCCTACTTTTTAGCTATAGTTCATTATTTTATGAAGAAACAGAATCACAAAGATAAAAAATATATTATTAATATATATTTCGCATATATATCGATATATAATAACATAACAAGTGTACACCTGATCACCACGAGACATAACAAATCTGGATTTACCGTTAGTGATCGGTACATTCCGGTTACTAAGCTAAGGGGGGACGGTCACACACACACAGACAGACACTTATACAAATGCCCTTTAGTAGGATAGGATTTGTTTAATCAGAATATTCATTTTTATTCCATCATATTCGTAAAATTATTTGACTTATTTATTAATTTTGTTTTTCTGTTATCTGTTGTAATGTTAATAGATAGTTATATAAAGAAAATAAATGTAATTATGTACTACGTGCTAAAATTGTTTATTACTTAAATTATATCTTCCTCCCATTTATATTAAGAAAAAATATGAATGATACGCGTAATTCATTTTTTTTACCTTGGAATGGGGGGGGAGTACATTTGTGTTATTCGTTATTTATTCCAACATTTCTTTTTGTTTGTGACGCAAATAAACTTGAAATAATCGAAAATTATTCAGGGTTGATTTTTCAAATTTGAAAAACCAACTTTACTTTCAAATCTGAAAGTAATGATGTTCACTATATAACACTCTTTGTGACCATTGTTAATTATAAGACTGATTTTCACGTGCATATCGTTCGGCTTGGCATGTTGATATGCAACAGTGTAGTCTATAGAAAAAAATAGTGGGAGAATAAAAACACTTCGAATCTCATTTTTCTTTTATTGTTATTCTGCTTTAGATTCCTGTTATTCGTTAGAACAGCTATGCCATTTCTAGAAATAAATTATTGTAAGATCGCCTGTAACTTACTACGTTATAGTGTAAGTAATTTTCTATACTTCATGATGCAATTAAATGCATGAATTTGACTTCGTATACGAGTATAACTAGATAGATAACATTCGAATTATTAAAAGGAACTTTTTTTTATGTACTTTATTTTTTATTATTCATTATTAACAATTCTTAATGGTGTTTAATTACAAAAAAATAACTTTCAGATAATAACAATCAGATCTATACGCCCGCGCATGTTCAGATATATACACACTCACACACACACACTCATTTCTCTCTCTCTCTCTCTCTCTCTCTCTCTCTATATATATATATATATATATATATCTGTGCATTTTTCTTTTACTTTTAAGCACTAAAAGAAGCTATTCTCAACTATTATTAAAATAAAAACATAAATATAAATCTATTAACAAATAAATAATGTGTGGAAGTCTAAAATTAGTTGCCCATTCCGATTGTTAAACAGTTATCAATAGATATATGGTTATTAGAAAAATTACTTTCGTTTTTTGTGTACTTTTCTATTAATTTATTTTTCAATCTTTTCTTCTCTATTTATAGTTATTTTTGTTAATTCCCTATTATCTCCTGATGATAATAATGAATATTTAAGAACCGAAATACTTATACAATTTTAGATTTATTTATTTTTTACGGGTTTTCTCTTTTTCAGTTTTCCTTGTTGATTTTATATTAATAGAATGTTCTGTTATAATATTTTGAAATTTTCGTGTATAACATGGAATCGAGTAACTGCTCTGCTTGATTGAATGAATAAGGATTTTGAAAGTGAAATTTCGCGTAATTTTAAAGCAAAAGAAAAGAGTTGAATTGACCACCAAGGTTGAAAATAAAGATTTGTCCCGGGAACGTCCTATCCGCATAGTAACAGCCGAAGGAGCTAGAAATGCTTTCAATTGAAAAAACCTAGCGGGAAGTTCATTCTTTAGATTGTGTCACTGTATATACGACTGGGAAAATCGTGTCCGGCTCTTTGAAAGCATTTTAGCAATGGCTTTTTTTCCTTTTTACAGAGACTATCATCTCAAATTTATATATTGTAACTGTCGTCTTATTTACTCGTTTATTTAATTTATAATTTACGGGATTAAAAGATGAAAATTACTATTATTATTGAAATCACTTTTCTTAATTTTTTTTTTTTTGTAAATGATTTATGTTGATGTAAATCTTGTTAAAAATACCGTAAAATACAAGTTAATATTTCTTATTACGGAAACCGTAATGATAAGAAAATTTTTTTTTGCTATTTGTTCCGCCATGTATATAAATCAATAAACTTAAATATTGGAAGAAAAATAGAGAAGATTTTTATTGTACTACGGTGAAAAACTGCCATTTTATTGATTTCATGAACTGGAAAAAAATATTTTTCTTGTTAACTTAATATTAAAAGTTCTTTATTTATTTTACACGTGTAACAGTAGTGGATTAAATTTTATCAGTATTACATTATAGTGATATATCGTAGTATTATGATCACAACTTCTACCCGTTTCTGACATTTATAATGGAAGTCAATTGATTAATTTTTAGTTTTTATATTGGTTAACTGAAAGTTTATATCGTTACTTATCTCTTTATTAACTTTGGAATTTCTAATGTAGGCAGTATTTCCTTTCTAATAAGAATCAAATTGTGTGTTAAATAGTAATTAATTGCAGATATGTAGTTTGCAAGTAGAAGTTTGAAGAACAAATTTTTTATCAACATTTTTTTCAAAAAATAACTGTTCGTTTTAGTTTGTTGATAAAAATATTTATTAAAATTTAACGAGGTCACACCAATTAAAAAAAAGTATTCTAAATAATTTCTCTTTACGTATGGTTTAACTTTTGAAAATGTATTTCATGAATAGCATCAGTGCTCTTAAAAATTGATACGTTGCTCATTTCATTTTTTTTTTTTTAAGTAATAATCTTTCATATATTAATAAACGATTTGCCTTGACAGAATATATGTATTTTTCAATCTATTCTACTAAAACTCTAAACCGAAAAATAACATTCGTTGTGATTTCGGGGATGTTTTGCATCAACTTGTCTAGATATCACACAGGTGTCGGCAAATAATTTTAAGCGGTTATTTTTTATTAATTAGGTAAAAATAAATAATTATTCAGCGAATAGCTTTATTACTTAGCTTTTAAATGTGTTTTAGTGTAGGAATTCTTTTTATATATTAAAATTTTTTTCTTTACGTAAATAAAAGTATTTATATTTTGAATTGAGCAACTTAAAACTTGTCAGTTTCAAAAGCCACGACCCTACAACCACTTTTTCGATCGTATTTGGTTTTCATCTGACAGAGGACGTGAAAGGCTACGTTAGAAATTAATTTTATCCATGTTATCAGGATTTACGTATTTAATTTCATTCTTTAAGCAAACGTAAAGAAAAAGATTGCACTTGACAAATCTGGGGAATGTGTAAACCAAATATTTCTTACTATATCGTACAACCACCTTTAAAGATGTTCAAATAAAGATTCCTTTATTTTTACATGAAAAAACTTGTTCAATCCCGTTAAAAGTATCATTTCTTGTGCTCACTAGAGTATGTGTAAAAGTGTGCAGGAACACCGCTCCTTCACTTCGCTGATGTAATTTTTTGTTTGCTGACAATATTTTAAATTAATATATTGAGATAGTTGATCAATAAATGTAAGTAACACATCAACTTTTTAATGACGGTTAGTATTTTAAAAATTAGAATAGAATTTACCGTAATTTATCCTTTATTTTATTTTACCATTAAAAATTGACCTTTATTTATTAGTAATCCATTAACATTTCTCTAGAGAAAAGAGTGTGTAGTTAAAAATTAATATTAAACTAAATCAAAAATAGTTATTATATAGAATTAATTAAACAATATCGAACAAAATTTCAAGGATAATCAGAAATTATAATAATAATAATAAAGAATCAAAAAATCAGCAATTGTATTTGTTAATACAGAGAAATATCATGATGTATAATTAATTAGTTACCTTTGACTGACAATTCCTTGCATTAAATATTTTTTGCATCGGACTTATTTTCAGTGAGGCTTGGTAATTATACGCTATTATTCATTTCAGTTCAATTCTCAATACCATATTAATTTTATTTAATACTATTATAATAAAACGTTGCATATATATATAACTTAATATATATTTATTATTATATATATAATACATATAATAATTATATATAAATATATAAATATATATATATATATATATATATATATATATGCAAACAGAGTGATTCAAAAGGACTTCACAAATATCGAAGCACATAAAAATTTATTGAGATAACTTACAGATTCGGTTGAGGTCTACAATCATAGAAAAAAAAACCATCAAATTTTTCTCTCAATATTCACTTTGGTTGGATATGGGTTCCATTTGTAATGCGACAAACATCCCACCTGGTCGATTTCATTCCAGGTTATAACCAGTAATTCGAGCGTTACCACTGCATCTGTGGTGTTAATTCGAAATCTTAGCTGAACAAGATCAGCAGATCGGGGTAAACCCGATTGAGTATCAAGAAAATCTCGGACTTCAAGGCGGCAGTGAGGTGGTGGCCTCGGCAGTTACGGGTGTTCACCTTGCCACTGATGTGGTACGTTGATGCGTCACTAAAAATTGCATTGTCTAAAAATGTATCGTTATCCATCATATGCACACAAAACTGCAGCCTAGCAATTTTGTTGTCATCGATTGAACCATGGTTAGTTTGTATGGCTTCAATCGTTTACGTAATACCCGCCAGACACTCGTTTGTGGAATGCCATCCTCACGTGACGCGTGCTGAATTGATTTCTTCGGACTACGAGCAAAGCTTTATCTGAGTTGTTTCACGGCAACTTCAGGCACGCTTGGGTGTCCTGGTGATTCTGTATCTTTAACAGAACAAACTTCATTGTAATTTCGTCGTAAGGTTTGGCCAAGAGTAAATTGTACGCCTACTAAGAGGATCCCTACTGTACTCGCTACGAATATTACGTTGAACTGCAGTTGCTGACTGCAAATCGTGAAACCTAAACACATACCGAGTACGTTCTGTACCAGTAAATTTATCCATTTTTACCAACACTGGTGACAGAACTGGTAGCCAAATTCGGTACTAATGAAATATCTGAGTCAAAACTTGATGTGTTTTGCTGTGAAATGAAATCTCAACCGAACCTGTAAGTTATGTAAATAGATTTTTGTATGCTTTTAAATTTGTGAAGTCCTTTTTGAATCATTCTGTATGTATTTATATACTCGTGTATGTGTATATATATATATACAAACACACACACACACACACACACACACTTGACAATACAAATAGTTTATAGTAAGCTTGAAGGGATGGCTATTTAAGGTTAATATCACCGATATTTACTGTAATAGATACAATTTTACAATCATAAAAATACTGTACTATGTACAGTAATAGCAACGTACATACGTTTATTGAAGTGTTGGAATGTTAAACTAGTATTTCACAATATTTTGTAATTATCTTCTTAACAATAATTACAGTATATGTATACACTGTATTTTATAATTCTAAACACTAAAACGCTACAATTAAGAAAAGTTATAAAAATCAAAACAATATCCTACCGACCTTTTTATAAAAAAAAAGAAAACCTACAATTTTTAAACGCATTTTATTCATTACTCTATAACGAACTAAAAAATTAATTAAAAATCAAACATTTAATGTAAAAAGTTGTCCGTAATTTTTGTCTGTTGCTTACACTTAAAGTGGTACAGTTTCTGAATTGTATTATCTAAGTTCAAAACTGTTAACTTTGATTCTTCCGAATCAATATTTGTGACATTTAGAAAAATACAATTAGTTTTCACAGCTTTACACACTTAAAGGAGAGACAGCGGGTTCAGTTCATTAGCGTCACCATCTTCGTCATTGTCATCCTTTTTCTTTTTCTTGTTTAGCCTCCGGTAACTACCGTTTAGATAATTCTTCAGGGGATGAATGAGGATGACATGTATGAGTGTAAATGAAGTGTAGTCTTGTACATTCTCAGTTCGACCATTCCTGAGATGTGTGGTTAATTACCCAACCACCAAAGAACACCGGTATCCACGATCTAGTATTCAAATCCATGTAAAAATATCTGGCTTTACTAGGACTTGAACGCTGTAACTCTCGACTTCCAAATCAGCTGATTTGGGGAAGACACGTTAACCACTAGACCAACCCGGTGGGTTCGTCATTGTCATCCTGCACACTAAGATCTCTTTTCCTTCCGCAATGGACGCTACTGTAGTTTCATCATATGGTATTTCGCAAATCTCTTTGTCGTTATCAACTTCTTCACAATAATTCAATAATTCTTGAGGTACTGCAGCGTTCTTCATATCTTTCCCACATTCGTGTAGCGATTCCACATCATTTACTAATTCTAATGATGTATCTACAGTTAAAAAAATAATTAAAAAACGCTTCAGACATGCTGGCATGTCTGAAGCGTTTTGCAATTATCGAAGAACAGACTTTATTCCATGCCTGATTAATCATTACTGTTACATCCGGTACATTAACTTCTGTTTGGGTACATTCCTAAGTGTCTTATATCATTCGAAATATAAGACGTTTCCGGTAGTTGGCTTTTAGTGCCGTAATCACGCCTTGATCTAATGGTTGCAAAATAGAAGTTGTGTTCGCCGGCATAAAAATTACTTTTATACAAGATTAATTGCCTACGTTTGGGTGTGCTGAGCAATAGTCAATCAGTAAGAGAATTTTGTTTCTCTTTGCTTTTAACTCTGGTCCCATTTTCGTAATCGCGAACTAACAATATCCCCTGTCATCCAGGCTTTTTTGTTGCTTTCTTAAACATCGGTAAAATTGTAATATTTTTAAAACATCGTGGTTTAGCACACCTCTCTGCAACTAAAAGCTTTTTTTTGTTACTGCCAGTAATATTATCTGCCTCTAACACATTTATTCGAACTTTTGGGAATTTACCCCCTGCACATTTGTCACCCTTAAGTCTTAATGTTTTACCTGGTGTTATTTTAAAAAAACAGGTCCGTTTCATCGGCATTAAATATTTGTTCATCTGAATAGCCTTCACGTAACTTTGACCACACGTTCTCTAGCCAATTTTCAGACTTAGCTGCAGGAGCGCTAGCAAATTCACCACTAATTTTTCCGCGTGTGATGTTTTTCCGTTGCCGGAAACGTTGAGTCCATACTGATATAATTATTTGTTGTTGAAACTGTCCGACAAACAAATTTGCTTTTACAAGTAATGAAGGCCCACTTATCGGAATGTTGGTTGGTTGTAGGGTGTACCATTTGAGCAGAGCTAATTCTACGTCTTGGATTTGATTAGGCCGAAGTCTCTTCGATTGGACGTTGTTTGCCTCAAAAATCTTTTGGATCTTTTCTCGATTTCTTCGAATTACGGATATAGTAGAGTGAGAAACGTTTAATTCTTTAGCGATCGCCCTATTTGTTTCTCCGTCTTCTAACCACAAAATAATATGGGCTTTTTCCTTTAATGTGAAATTTTTTTGTGTCGCCATGTGTTTAACACCCTATAGATTACTATTAAAATTTTTACTATTAAACCTTAAATTTAATCAACAGTGAACACAGACTCGAACCGTTTTATATGCCACGCTCGAACACATGGAAATATTCTTAACTGAAAAACAAAATGCATAGTAGTCTATAAGAGGTGAAAAGAATTTGATAAACATCATGGACACAGTGGTATAACAACAATCTTATCGGTTACAACGGTGCTGATTTATATCCTTTAGTATAATTATTTTTATCCTGATTCTCATCTTTATTACTCATTGTCACTCTAACCGATATTTTCATTAAGATAATGAGATAAATATGGTTACTGTAACTGATTTGTTGTAAACGATGTTACTGTAAACGATATTATTTTGCATTACACGTATATCGGGCCAAACGTTAGCTAGCTACATGGTTACTATAACTGATATGTTGTTTTATCCTTATTTTCCTGATTAGCCTCCGGAAATCACCATCAGCTATTACTTCAGAGCATGAGTGTAAGTGAAGTGTAGTCTTGTACAGTCTCAGGTCGACCATTTCTGAGATGTGTGATCAATTGAAACCCAATCACCAAAGATCACCGGTGTATCCGTGATCTAATATTCAAATCCGTTTAGAAGTAACTGCCTTTATTAGAATTTGAACGTTGGAACTCTCAACTTCGAAATCAGCTGATTTGCAAAGACACGTTCACCACTAGACCAACCCAGTAGGTTTTGTTGTTTTATCCTGTTACTGTAAGGGATTTCTACTGTATATATAAAATAAGTAATAATAATAATATTAAACTTGGAAATAATTTAACGATGAGATATTAGCGTTACAACTACACCAGTAGAATTTTCAACCTACGTTTAATGATTTTGTATTCTGTAATTTTGTTTTTCTTAGATACATTTGTGAGAAGTTACTAAAGTCACCGTTGATTAAAAATAAATGTTTGTAATGAGCTTTTATCTCTAATTATCAATCCTTGTTGAAAGGTTTATTCATAATTTTTGTATATTTGACAGGTTACTCATTTATTTATGAAATATTTATAGAATTATAAAGCGTGAAAAATATAAATTTCTATGCATAAAGTCATAAACATGCTGTTATTTGTGTTTATTAAACATAATAAAGAAATTTTCTTGAGAAAATACAAAAACAGTATTGTTATATTTGGCTTTGTTAGGATTCAGTTACATTTTCTTTCATTCTCGTCAGTACACTAACATTATTTTTATTTAAAAATTCTACGTCTTTTATTTCACATAGATTTTATAACCAAAGCGCTACCTGCGGTAATTTAAAATTTACGGCTATATTTATATTGTAAACGTATGTTTTGTTTAGATCGTTGTAATATTGCTAAACATTTAGGTTTATATTAGTTTTGAATATTTATCTCTACCCTTTACACTGCTAACTATCATTTATTCGTTTTTTCTTATTAAATAAAAATATTACTAATATCCATTACAAAACAAAGTTTATTTTTAATTAAAATTAGACAATTTTAATACATTAAAATTTGACTTAACCTACTGGATTGGCCTAGTGATTAAATTGTTCGTCGTAAATCAGCTGATTTCGAAGTCAAAGGAACTAAAGTTCAAATTCTAATAGTTGTTTATATTCGGATTTGAATACTAGATCGTGGGTACCGGTGTTCTTTGGTGGTTGGGTTTCAGTTAACTGCACGTCTCAGGAATGGTCGTCCTGAATCTGTTTAAGAGTATATGTTTACCGGTACATTTACGTAGATATTGATGAGTCGCTAATAACTAATTGTTGATGCGAATATAAATAAAGATATTTTTTTGAAAATAGGTTTAATTTAATTTGAAAATATACAGCTTAGGTTTTTTGTTAATAATTTAAATTTTGCATTATTCTTTACAGCTGCAATTGATAGTGACTGATTTTTAATTATTAGTTTTGCGCTGGTAATATATATTAGTTTTTCCAGCAATGAAGATGTATAAAATTAATAAATTAAAAAGAACTATCTTCCTATTTATTTATAGTATTAAGTTTACATAGATTATTTTAGAACGTAAAAAATAAATATTTTTATTTATATTATTATTATATAATATATTCTTTTTTATAAATTCATAACTACGGATTTAAATATACCACATTTAGATATAGAAATCTTTTTTTTTGCTTTCGTTACGTAGTACTTCCTTTTTTTTATTTGTTCTTTTGTACAAGTTTAAATATATTTTACTGTTTTTAAAGCAAATAAAAGTAAAACGCATATTTCTCCCATTATAGAAATATTTTTTCCTCTTTTAATCGGCTTAACCAACTTACAACAACGGAGATTAGATCCTTTTATTCTGGAAACAAAAAATAAATTAATGTTAGTACGTTAGGAGGAAAAATATTGTATAAATGATTTTGTATAACCGCATATATTTATGTGTTGGATCTTTGTATTATATTTTTAACATATTATTTTTATATAAATGTTTTATGTATTGTTCTATTGCTTTTTATCAGTTTGTAGTTGTTAATTTTATTTATTCAGTATATTCTTAATAGAATGCTATTTATTGCGGTTTTTCACGTTTTATAAATGTAGTTACATAGTACTAGAGGAATAATCTTTGGTAAAGTATCATTATTAAAACTTTTTCACGATTTACAAATTTACTAAAATTGTGTTATTTTGTAAGATGTTAATCGTTATTTACAATTTGATTTTTGATTGTTTTGTAGCAGAGTTTATTTTTAAAAAATCAGATTTTTTAAAATAGGATCAGTATTCCTACCTTGGTTTCGAATGCATTTGCACACGAATATCTTAAATATATTGCTAAACGTTTAAAATTTATATTACACATGTTTTTCTGTTTCTTATTAATTCATATATTTGCTTTTTCAGAATTCACTGTTTATTATAGTTCATTCATTTTTAAGATATTTGTATAATATTTTCCCGCAGTACAGTTGCTGTGTCGTTAAAGTATATTCATAAATTGTATTCTTAACACTATTATTTTAATATATAATGAAATAACAACAATAAACAGTTGCTGAAATAACCTCGTAAAAGGAAAACGCTCAAAAAATACAAAAATTAAATGCGTATTGTTAAACAGTCATCATCAAATTTAAAAAAAATTAAATAACAATATAATGAAAGAAATTTAAATAAAAGAAAAATAGATAAATAAACAAGTCTTACGAAACTAAAAAAAGAGAACACATACTAATAACAGCCAGTCTAAGTGAAGAGTTATGTTGTATATGTTTCATAATTTCCGGTTTTTAAGTGTTACTAACTCACTGTAACGAACTATATAGTTATTACTTTTTTTTTTTTTTGGAAAAGTGGTTTTTATTTACTGCGCTTTTTTTGTAGCGTTTCGTACATATTGTTTATTAATATTTTATCGTCAACTTTTCGTTAGATTTCTTTTAAGTTCATCTTTTATATTTACGAGGTGTGTTTAAAAAGTGACGAGAATCTTGAAATTTCACGGGTTGTATTAGACCGATTTTCGGGTTTTTTCGTTGTTGTATTGGTAAACATGTCTGAAAAGTAGCTGTACATTTTTAGCCATGTTGGATGTTTAGTCTGTTGTTAGCTGTCAAAAGGATAACACGTGTTTTGGTACGATAGGCGATTTTTTATTTCCATAAATAATGGATCCGAGAATTTGTTAACAAATTTGGCCATAATTACTGCATGACTTGCTTCAATCATTTGGGCTAAGTCCGGTGAACTTATTGGGAACAGTTTTTCATCCATTTTAACCTGAATATGGAATAAAAAAATTCAACACCTCCAAAAAAATAAGAATTCTAATTATCTTTTTTTTATTTATTCTTTTCAGCAATTTTTTTTATTTTTAATTAAATTTTTCTAAGTGATAAGTTACCTCTTTGTTGTAGGAAACAGTGAACTCTTAAAATAGTGGTATGGGAAGATGTGCAATTTTTAAAGAAATAAATATTTCTTTATTTTAAGTAACCAAATGATATGATTTTGATACCTTTTTTTTTTAGTCTCCGGAACCACTGTAAGGGATTACTTCAGAGGATGAATGAGGATGATGTATACGAATTTAAATGAAGTGTAGTCTTCTACTGTCTCAGGTCGACCATTCCTGAGGTGTGTGGTTAATTGAAACCCAACCACCAAATAACACCGGTATCCACCATCTAGTATTCAAATCCTAATAATAGTAACCTTTATTAGAATTTGAACTTTAGAACTTTGGCTTCGAAATCAGCTGATTTACTACGACTAGTTTTTCCATTAGACAAACGGTGGATTGATTTTGATACCTTAGGACAATATGTCTGCCCAGAGCTCAGTTTTGTGACTATTTTTATGGTTAATATATTACCAATGAAAATATTTTTAATATTACTAATTTTAGGTAAGAAATTAATATGTTTGTAATATAACATATAGTTTTTCTCTTAATCTTTCCAAGAGTGGTTAAATTTTAAATCTATTCGAACAAAGGAAATTTCAAAGTTATGTTTTCTTCAGTCGGGGTCGATAAGCTTGATTAATTTAACATCATCTTTTTATGAAAACCACATCCGGTTTTTTTTAAACAGGATGTAATTATTGTTTTTATAAGCGGTATTCTTGAATTTATGAAAGTGAACTCCACTGATTCTCATTTAAATTATTGTAATTTAAACATTGTTTAACTTTGTTAACTATCTTCACATCTTTTAGCGTGAATATATTTACTGCCGAATAGAGATAGTGTGTACACTTAAATCTCTGTAGTAAACCAGTCCTTGCATAACGTCTTTTAAAATTCCTTTAGAAATTTGTAAGGAATTTGCAATTTAACTCTAATTTGTAGTAATTTATCTTTATCTACTAAATTCTTAATTTTTATTTTACTTTTTTATTTCTTATGTAAAACATTTTTTTTTTGTATTTTTTTTAAGTTGTGTTGTAACGTTGTAATACATTTTTTATATTTTATAAATTGTATATTTATTTAATTGGTCGTTTCCCTTAGTGTGTGCCTAAGCTTCCGGAAGACCAGCGACTTCCTCACAGTGGCGCCGCTAAATATTACACGATTTTCTTAACTTTATTTCCATTTTCAATTCAATTTTATAGTATGCGACATTAGAAGAGGAATTGTTGCAAACCACTTAGTTACTGTTGCGGAAGCTTCTATAAATGGTTACTAGACGACACGTCACTAGTCTTTCGATTGTTTTAGTATTTTCTCAAATTTTCGTGTACTTTGTGTTCGTGTATAAGAAAATGTCGCTTTACAAGGTTTTAGTATTGAATTAGTTTTCGGAGAAAATGAAAATGGTACATCTTCAACAAGTAGCAAGTGTGAAAAAACGAAAATACGATGATAGTTATTTGAACTTTGGTTTTACGTCGACAGAAGTCAATGGGGAAAAACATCACAATATTTTGTATGAGGGTGGCTGTATCCAGTTTAATTTCACGATTAGAGAAAATCTGTTTTGATCAACAGGCTCATCCATTCCAATAATTATTATAATTAGTTTAATTCATTCAATTACATTCTTTTTGTGATTTAAAATGTATTTTATTTATTTTTACCTTACCATTGAAAAAATTACTTACTATTTCGCAAAGTGTACTTGTTAGACTTTGATTTAGGATGCTTGGGGGAAAATCTAGATTCAGAAGGGCATACAGAATCAAAAAGGGTTTGGAATCACTGTATTAAGTGTTTTATATAATAAATATATTACAAATGAAATCTTTTTTCTTAAGCAATGTTTAATTTTGGTCGTATATTGCCTTAACACTCTTTTGTTATACTGAATGTGATCAGTGCTGACTAGTCGGGACGTTCATAATTTCTCTATTTAGTGCTGTAGTAATAAAACTTCTCAGCTTCGACAACGTTATTATGTTATTGTACAATTTATTTAAATTTTATGTAATATTAAATTAATTAAAGGATTTAAAGTGAGTTTTTTTTTACTTTAAGCGAAATTTTCGCTTTCATGAATCAGGTTTTGTTAAAGATTACCTAAATTAAATTTAGAAGTCAAAATTGTTTCTTTTTGATTTATCAGTATCATAGATTTGATCTTAATTTGTCGTGATTTAAAATAAAAAAAATGTTTTCCATCATGAACGAGCCAACGTATTTTCTTTTCTCTGGTTATTTCCTTTTCTGGGTTCAACAAAATAATTTCCGGAATTTTCATCTCAGAAATAAAAAAACAAACTTTGTGATGTTTTATTATTAAATCTAATTGTACTAAAAATTACAAAAATAGGCCTAGTAAAATATATATATATATATATATATATATATCACGGTCATTCCCAGAGTGGTTAGGGGATAAACGATTTTTGGACGATAAACGCGAGGTTTTTGCATTTGCAAGTATTTTAAATTCGAGTATTTTTTTATTATATGTTATGTTACCGTAATAAATCGGTATATTAAATTAATAATTTACCATTGATTTGCAATAATTCAAATATGAAATAATCTTTTTACACATAAAACTTATGCAAGAAACTGTGTATAAGCGAATTATAAATACTAAACACTTGTGGTTTCAATGTTTGATTAAAAAAAAGAAAGGTAAATAGGCTGAAAAGAGCTGACTTGATGATTTATGAATGGTACTCCTTAATATCGAGCCGAACGTACAAAAATTAGTCGCATCGTGTCAGGTTCATCATTCACATTAATAAGTTTAATTATTTTTAATTAAGTATTATTAAATTTATTAGGCAATAATATGCGATTTTTTTAACAATTAAACGCCTAAATATGCATTTAAAAAAATAATAAATCAGTGATTAAAAAGTTTTCTCATCCTAAAATTTCGTAAATTTTTTTTATCCTCTCTTAATAAAACATAACAATAAAATAACTCAAAGGTAAAATAATTAATAAAATGTTTTTCTAACTATTTTATTGATATACTCGATCAAACCTTTTATTAAACGTACTTAGCTTCTCTCTGCGAGTCTACGGCATGCCCTAGATGGCCTAGCAGCCTCGTTTTAAATAGTTATGTAACTATATTATCTATTTTTATTATGTTTGTATTTTTTATATAGTTGTTTTGTAGAAAATAAGTGTATTTTTTAAAAAAAATACGTTAATAAATTTGCTTTTTCCTTTTTTTTTCATTTATGGTTATTTATAGTCGAGTTCGCCCTAATGAAATATTTTCTATAAAATTAGATGCAAAGTGGAAAGAGTATGGATATTAGTGTTATACCTAGTAAATCGTATAATCCTATTTTGTTTCACTTATTTTTTTTTTTTCGTTTCTTCCAACTACGAAATACGTTAAACACTTTTCTTAGCATCCCTTTCTTTCCTTTCCGGTCAGTACTTTTTAAGTCTCTCACTTGCCTTTTTCTTCAATTTTTCTATTAATACAGTTTTTGTTTTGGAATTTCTTTGTGAAGAAAAATCCTTCTTTTCGAGATTTCGTTTTAGTTTTTTCTTTAATAATTCCCGATTTTGTCAGTTCGGAATTTCTATTCCTCCTTTATCTTCCTTAACTAAATCACAGTACATCCTTTTAGTTTTTCTTTCTAGATAAAAGAGAAGGAATTTCTTGGGTATTTTATTATCATTTATCCTTAAAATATGGCCTATGAAAGTCCATCTATTCTCATATATTATTTTTTTTTAATTTCTCTTATAGTCTTTTGAAGAAGGTAAAGTTTACATATAAACATGTGTCTTTTATAGGACTAAATTTTTTTCTTAAAAATCTCTTTTCTTTCTTTTAATTTTTGTTTAAAAAGCTGTGTTAATCACTGTCGACACTCTGCCACGTACAACGGTTCTGGGTGAACACCTTGTTCAAATGACTTAAATTTTGCAATTTGTTGCAAAATTAAATTTGAGATAGATTTTTTGTTGTACATGCTATATGTTGGGCCAATTCCATTTTTTTCGCAAATTTCTTAGGGCTATTTTTTCTTGGCTCCATTCTATAGTTTCTCAGGTATTTAAATTGTCTTACGTTTTTTATTTTTCCATACCTGGTTTTTAAAAAAGTTGAACATTCTTGATAATTGACAATAGTGTGGTTTTTTCCCAAACGATATTTGTAATATAAATGACATTTATATAGTAGCCGACCTCCGTGGCGCGAGTGGTAGCGTCTCGGCCTTTCATCTGGAGGTTCCAGATTCGAATCCCGGTCAGGCATGGCATTTTCACATGCTACAAAACATTCATCTCATCCTCTAATGTAATAATACCTAACGGTAGTCCCGGAGGTTAAACAGAGAAAATAAAAAAGAAAGATATTTGTAGGCTTGTATTTTTTTGTTTCTTTTAATATGTGTATTTATTCTGTCTATGTTTTTATTACTAATTAATAATTATAATTTTGATTCAGTCATAAAATTAAAAATAATTATTTTCAACGAATGAACCGTTATTGAATTCAATATATATGTGTGTGAATACTTTTTGTCTCGGATTTTGATTCTGGAATCGGTTTAAGAAAAACCACTGTTAGTGGGTTACAAAAATACACGAATGGTCACGATCGGCCGTCGGGTTTATCTCAAAATGGGTGTCAAAATCAAACTTTTGTAATAATCAATTCGCTATAACTATGAAAATTATCAAATTGGTTCAAAAGTATTATTGTAAGGTTTACTGAAATGCATAAAACACGTAAATATCAATTTTGTAATCAAGTGAAAGACTTCTTGTGGCGGAAATGCTAACTTTTTAATGAAAAAAAAAAATGCCATAAAACCACCAATGCACGAGATATATATATATATATACATGACATTAATATAGCGTATGAAGTGTAAGTAGAAGTTAGAGTTAACTTTGTTAGAAATGAATTAACAATTAACAGAACAGTAATAATAAGAATATTCGTTTGGAAAAGTCTCATTAGACTTTTCATTGATAACTGGTTTGTAATGTATTGTTATTTTTTTCGGAAAATTTTGGCTAACTCATTTTTATTTCTACGGCAGCGTAAGTTTTTGTTATACATTTTAACTTACTGGATAATGTTTTTTAATTTTAACTCAATTTAGCTACAGTAACACATTTAGCTACATGTTATAGGTCAAATTATGATATTAAATTAAAAATATATTTTGTATATTTTCCTTAAATATTGGTGTAATTTATTTGTGCGTGCTTTTTTTGTTGTTTTGAATACGTGTCCTTAGTAAATAAAGTTTGATAGTTTTTAATTCGTAATTATTATTAAGAATTTATAATTGTTGCTTGCTTATGAATTATGTAGTTTATAACTGCATTCAGTCGTTTATTCGATATTGATTTTTTTATAATAAAGTTGTAAATAATGCAAACGATGCGTTAATCTATACCGCATATTTGCTTTTCGTGACTCAAAAGTTTAATTTGACGTAGCAATCCATAAATATTCTTGTACATTGTTATTTAATTTTTCTCTTTTATACGTATTTATACGATTTTTCTTTACTTTTTACCATTTGACATCGGCTGTTTTTCCAATTTTAGTTTAATCTTGATTTCACTTTTAGTTTCTTTATGATTTAAAATACGTTAAAAAAATGTTATCGGGGTCTCACAGTAAATAAATCTCTTTACAAAATGAATATAATTTTTAAGATTAAAGAGGATGAAAAATAAGCTTTTATTGATAGCCTTTGGTGGAATTTTATATTATCGGTAATTTTATGGTAAGGTAGAGAATCTTTTACTCGAATGGACTTTACAGAACGGACATTAAAGAGGAGGGACATCCTATTTTCCCTGAAGGGTTACCGTCATTTCAAATGCATTTTCTTGTTCTTCTTCTATCTAAAATTCCATTAATAAAATCAGCAACGAAGAGAAGGGTACATCCTTTCAAAAAAGGTTTTTGTATTCAGAGTTTTGAAAATTACTTGGCTATTGTTGTTGCGGGGAAATTGCTCAGTGGGAGGAGTAAAGTAAAAAAAAAGGTACGCAAGAAACCTAAAGTAGAAGGCAAAAACGGAATGAATATTTGGAAGGAAAGGTTAGCTAGCTATAAGAGAAAAATCTTAAGAGTCCGTTCTGTTTGTTAAGTCGGCACTACAAATCAGTACAAAATCTTTAAAAGTCCCCCGGTTGCGAAAGCTTTCCACCCTAGCGCCTGTTAAAAGTTGATACGGCTTTTAAAAGTTACCGAGTAATAAGTTGCCATTGATTTTATTCTCTGTCTCTTTCTCTTGAATGAGAATCGTGGCCGCTTACTGCCTCCCCGATTCATGTATATATATATATATATATATATATTCCCTTCCTTCTTTACTCTCTTTACTCATGAATTTGTCCGTGTAGTCCTTTCATTCGTATTTTTCATTTCCATTAGGAATAATAGTGTCAAACATAAATCTGCAGCCAGCTCGACTACGCTTTGTACCGCACTATGTGTATTGTTCTGATTAGAGTGAGTGACTCGCTTGATTGTAGTTAGCAGACCTCATTTCTCACAGCGTATTTGCACTTCGCTTTCATTGAATCTTTCGTTTATTGGTTACATTTTTTTACGTGTATTTTTATCTGAATATACACGCATTTTATGCAGATTAATTTAATTAAAATTTTATTATTTACTAGTCGTTGTTGAAGAAATTAGATTTATTCTATTATGCCGTTCGGCTGATTAATTTTGTACATTAGTTAATCTTCTTATCATCTCGTCGAATAAAAGTTTGAATTTAGATATTTTTATTTCATTGTACAAAGTAAAGGAAGTATTGAGATCGCGAAAATTTCGGTTTCTAGATTTCAACGGAAATATCCATTTTGACCATCCGTTAATTCAGTTTTGACTAGTTTCGGCGTGACGTCTGTACGTACGTACGTATGTGCGTATGTATCTCGCATAACTCGAAAACGATTAGCCGTAGGTTGTTGAAATTTTGGATATAGGACTGCTGTAACTTCTAGTTGTGCATCTCCCCTTTTGATTGCAGTCGACTGGATCAGAAGTGTCCAAAAAAGCCCAAAGTCTTTGGATTTTTTCTTAACTGCAGTAATAAGCCCTCATTGAGAGCTTTTCAACATTTTATACTTATTTTCATTGGTTCCAGAGTTATAGCCAAATAAAATTTTAATTAATGAAGTATTTGGATCTTACAAAAGGAAGGCTTATCGGTTCAAATCCGACTTTTTTTCTCCTTTTTTTTTAAAATTCGAGTTAAAAAATTTAAAGATTTGTATCTGTAAATCTATTAGCCGAGTCTTGGTGAAAATATATCTTTGTAGTGTAATTCCATGTGAAATATAAGTATGCATTATTCTAAGTTATGCACGTATAAGCTATTCAGCCATTAACGTTTTTTTTTTTTTTTTTTTTTTTTTTTTGTATGATTACGATACGTGTAACATAAATATTTTTATAATTATTGTTTATATCCTGAATTTTTTTCTGATTAACTTTTAAATATTTATTTGGACTTGAGTTCTTTAAAATACTTGGGATTTCCTATATGTAGCGATGTATTCAATTATATTTAATAAAAAAGGTGGAGTTTTGGCATTTTCTTTTATTTAAAATTTTGTTAAACCTACATGTATGTTTACTTGTCTGAAAATTAGTTTTAAGACCAATCGATTCGGTAATAATAATATATTAATGCTGATTATCTCTGTTTAATTTAAATTAAAGTTTTTGTCGTATATGTAATTTAAAGTATTCAAAAATTAAATCTAGTTGTCAATTTATTTTAGACTTCTTCTTAAAAGTAAGTGTTACCTTAAAGCTACTTTAAACGAAAGTCAGAACAGAACTGACGCAAAAATAGAGTCTCTGATGTATGTTTGGTGTCGTTAAATATCATTCATATAGATAGACGTTTGCTAACCCACCGGGATGGTCTAGTGTTGAACGCGTCTTCCCTTCCGTGATTAGCTGATTTGGAAGTTGAGAGTTCCAGCGTTCAAGTCCTATTAAGGCAGTTATTTTACTGCCTAATAAGGCAGTTATTTTGATACGGATTTGAATACTAGATCGTGGATACCGTTGTTTTTTTGTGGTTGGGTTTCAGCTAACCACACATCTCAGGAATGGTCGAACTGAAACTGTAGAAGACTACACTTCATTTACACTCATACATATCATCCCCATTCATCCTCTGAAGTAATACCTGAACGGTAATTCCCGGAGGCTAAACAAGAGAAAAAAAAAGATATACGTTTGCTAAATAAAATATTCTAGCATTTCGGATCATTTATATGTATGAATTTTCTATTAAAAAATAAAAAATAATCGTTTATTGGTAAAAAGTTACAATATTAATTTGTTTCATACCAGATCACATAACATTGAAGTCTAAGGTCTATGAGAAAGTATCTTGTACTTCTGTTATTACTTATTTATTCTGTATTTCTGTTGTACTTCTGTTATTTTCTATATTGTAGAATTATTTATTTAAATGATTTAAGACACTTTTTGTTCATTTATTTTTTTTTTAATATCGAAGGATTTATTATTTTTTTCGGAAAGAATATTTTTCTTTTTGGTTTTTAAATAATATTAATTAGTTAAATTTGATCTTTTGTAAATTTAAGTGTACTTAAATAGGTACTCAAATATTTAACAACTAATGTTTTCAAAATTTTTTTCGTTGCAGGTTTATTCTATTTCTTATATTTACAAATCTTTCTTAGTATTGTTTAATTTAACTATTTTTATGTAATTGTATGTACTGTTACCACGTATTTTTTGTTATGAAATTAATATTATATTTTTACTACGGCTCAGGTAAAAATATTTCCACCGTGTCCCTTGATTCATCTATATGGGAAATACTGGAGCGGCATCTTTCTATTTGTGGAATAATTTGTATATAATTCTTGAATTCACTGAAAATTAAAAAAAAAAAAAAATTATTATTTAAGAGTTATTATTATTAAGATTTATTATTACTTTTCTTAGCGAATTACAATTTTCCAATTATATCTGTTTTAGTGAATAATAAATTCTTTTATTATTATCATCTCGTTAAGCTGAATAAAAATTTGAAGTATTTTAAAATATTAAAAAAATATTAAAAAGTATTTAAAAATATTAGTATTTGGAGTATTAAAAATTTAACACAAAAATTAAATTTTTTTTATTTTATATTCTACTATTGACTTTTTAATAAATCCTGCTATGAGGTCCGTAATCGTTATACTGGAATTTATTTGTCTTTATTTAATTTTAGGTTCTGCACTGTACAAAAGTCTACATTCATTTTAATATACAGACATAATAATATTAAAATTATTTTTAAATATTTTAATATACTGTGAGATAATATCTTTATTTTCTTTAAATTTAATATGATGAATTAATTACGTACTCTTATTACATTTTAGTAAAGAATTTATAAATTGCATTTCTTTTCAGAATGGAAATTCTATTTGTTATCTTTTTCCGTTGTACTTTTGATGGACATAAATGAAAAGAAAGTTATGGTAGAAGAGTTAAATATTTAATGGTAAAAACATTGGAAAATGTTTTCTTCAAAGAGAGACAATACTAGTACGGTTTTAATAAAAAAATTCCAATCAGACGTTTGCACGTTTTTTCCTGTTTGTTTCACGTACTTGTTCGTTCTCTACCCGTTTGACATTGCCGTAGATGTGAACAAAAAAAAACTCCCCAAACAGTAATAAAGGATGAGCAGTGGGAACAACAAGGAAAAAGAAAACATCGAAGAGAGAGATAGGTAAAAATAAAAAAAATAGGGTGACTAATGATAGTATGGTAGTTTTTTGCGTAATTAGTTTATATGTTTGCAGTTATTTATTTATTTGTAATGTAGGTAAATAGGTCTGAATTGTTTTATTGTTCGTGAAAAGAAAAAGAAAATTAAAATTAAAAATTAAGTAAAAAGAAAATTACCGCTAGACCAAGCCGGTGGTTTGGTCTAGCGGTAAAACTCGTCGTCGTCATAAATCAACTGATTTCGAAGTCAAGAGTTCTTAGGGTCAAATCCTAATAAAGGTGGTTGCTTTTATTCGGATTTGAATACTAGATCGTGGATACCGGTGTTCTTTGGTAGTTGGGTTTCGATTAATCACACGTTTCAAGAATGGTTGGCCTGAGTCTGTTCAAGATATGTTTACCGATGCATTTACACAGATGTTGATGAGTCGCTAATGATTTAAATTGTGACTATAAATAAAAATATACAAAAAATTAATTAAAATATATTACCGAAAAAAAAGTAATACTTTTCTACTGAGGATTACCTTAAGTATGGTTTCAACTTTTTTATCTAGAACCAATAAATCTGCAAAATAGAAAATGCTTGCGAAAATGTTATAACCGTCATAGGCCGTACAGTTTACATATGATTATAAAAGAGTTTACGATTCTGGCATACCGCCATTAAAAAAGGATATAAAGTATTCACACCTTTTTTTTGTATAATAGTTTTTTGATACACTGTAAACTTTACATACCCGCATGTGAATCGCCTTTACACAAAAAATATATCTTTTATTTACAGTTGTAAATTTACAACAAAAAAAAGATTTATTAAAGTGATATTTCTTTATTAAATTAAATACAGTTATGGAGTCATACACATAATAGCAAGAGATAACTTGATGTTCTTTTGTACTGTTAACATAATTTATTCATCAAGAAATACTTGTAATTTTTATCGTTAAATTAAACCCTTTATTAATTACATAATTGTAGAAACATTCTTATCTAAAGAAAAGAGATGTTTGTTTTCTTCTTTTTTTAAATTAAAAGGTCATAAGAGTAAACGTATGTTTATCTTTAAAGTTAACAAAACTTTGCCTTTGGGAAAGTTAACAAAAGTCATTGTCGGTGTTGACACGAAAGGGTAAAACTTCTTTTACAAACCCAGCAAAGCCAGTATTTATGAGTTTAATATTAACGACAGATTAATTATTATTAACAGGAATTTTGTACATTAATATGATATAGAAATCGCCTATTTCCGTATTTAATAAGTAACTTTTTAGCAGAAAGGACGTACGTAAATCTTCTGCTTGAATATAAAATCATTTGTTCACATCTTTCTTATAACTAACAACTTTAAAAGATCTAAAGTATGAGAGGCACTAATTATATTTGCAATTTCTGAAAGTAGTGATGTTATGAGTAGAACAGCCAGTGACTGGTGAACATATTAAAGATGTCCTGAATTTCAATAAGCTAAGCTTGCTGACATGAAGTGGTTTTGAGGTATATGAAACGGAAAAATAATTCACTCCTCATTTTTCCTAGCAAGAACATTAGATGCTTGTTTTTTTATAATAGCTTTGTTGTTTTTGTAAGTGATGGGCTCAGAGTCGGAAATCATTCAAAAGTAGCACTTATCTTACGTTAAATTGATCAATCCCATTTTCTAGTCTGAATTGGTTTTGGATTATTTAAGGAATGTGTTTTTAGATTTCATTTATTATTTAAAAAAATCAATTTTTAAATTTAATTATTTTTTTATTATTCATTTGATTTCTTAGTAATAATAATTGCTAACTTATTTTGCGGATTGTGTCGTTTTGGGTCTTGCATTTGGAGTTTTTCGGGTCAGACTTAGGTTGAGGCTTAGTATTTTTCAAATACTAAATATAGCTACCATTAATTAGTAAATTATCGCTTGAAGAGGATCCTCTTTTTTTCTGTTTAGCCTCCGGAACCACCGTAAGGTATCACTTCAGAGGATGATATGTATGAATGTAAATGAAGTGTGATCTTGTATAGTTCCAGGTTGACCATTCCTGAGCTGTGTGGTTAATTGAAACCCAACCACCAAAGAACACCGGTATCCACTATCTAGTATTCAAATTCATATAAAAGTAAAGTAAAGTGCTTTTACTAGGATTTGATTAAAAATCCCGCTATGTCATAGCTTGCATTCTTAAAAAATTCTGGAAAAGGTCGGGTTTACATTATGAAGATAAAACTCGGTTTATAAAAATTATCTATTACCGAATCATTTTTTATTTATTTTAAAACATATTATAAGGTTAAATTTACCTTATTCGTTCAATTCAAATGGATTTTTTATTCTTTTATTTTGCTTACCGAACTTTTTCAACTGCTTTTGAAGTGTTCGATAAAACTGTTCTTTATAAGAAGTTTTATCCTTAAGGGTTATTTCTTTGGAGTTATTCATATCTGTAAAACTTTATGCAATAATTTTAACGCCCATTATTAATTTTTTTCTTTCTTTTTTAACTTTTTTCACGCCAAAAATTATGTTGATACTCTTATAATATTTATGTTTGTAACTTTAATCTATTATAATGTTAATGCTTTTAAATTTTTATTTTTAGACTTTTTTGTTGTATAATTTCTGTTCGAGTAAACATTTTTTTGCGTGCAATTTTTGCGTGCAAAATTACGTATTAGCTGGAAATATAAATATCTCATAAATCTGTTAGATGTAGATTTTAATTCAGTTAAAATTATGTAGTCACTTCTAGAAGAAACTGAGCCGAATTTAAAAAATTAATCTTTGAACAATTTTTTTAGGCCAGACTGAGATGCAAATATAATCAGATGAAGTAAAACTCTGATATCAGAGTAGGTATGTTGAAAGTAATTTCTTCTTAACTAAAAGCAAGTTCTTAATAGTTTCATACATTTGCAACCTTTTTCATAATGTTCGTCACTAATGTTATGAATTTACCTTTCGTTGTTTGCTTTCTGTTCATCATGTACATGAGGATTGTTCTGAGAAATATATTTCTTAAATGAATCTTAAAATATTTTGGCGAAAGATTTTTTCTTTTTCTGTTTAGCTTCCGGAACCATCGTAAGGTATTACTTCAGAGGATGAGTGAGGATAATATGTATGAATTTAAATGAAGAAGTGTATTCTTGCACAGTCTCAGGTCGACCATTCCTGATATGTATGGTTAATTGAAATCCTATCACCAAAGAGCATCAGTATCCACGATCTAGTAGTCAAATCCATATAAAAGTAACTGTCTGCTAGGATTTGAACCTTAGAACTCTCGACTTCAAAATCAGCCGATTTGCGATGACGAGTTCACCACTAGACCAACCCGGCGGGTTTGGTGAAAGATCTAGAGACCTTTAAGATTTCGAGTCTTTTGAGATCAAAGTGGTTATAAAAAAATGTTTATTGTATGGCTGCTGTTACATTAGTAGGTAGCGTCATCTTGCTGAAACTAAATTTCTCGTAATTTTTTCCTACTTATTAATTCTTCGCCCAGAAGTGCACTAAACTATTTGATTGTATGAATGTTTAGTGGAATAACCCTAATGGTTGAAAGCGATCTTACATGAGTTACAGACACTCCTAAAAACGACATAACTATTATAAAAAGTATCTAGCCTTCCATGTCCGGCTTATTGGTGAAAATTTGAAGTAAAATGTTTCTCATTGCCTTTTTCACGTAATCGAATGAAAAACCCTTGTATTTCTGCCTAAGCTCTTTGAAAATCTGGTGATATTTAGTATTAAAAGTAGCACACAACATTCACTATTAACAGGGAAGTGTATAGTGAATGTCGTTATTTTCAATCTTCTATGAATATGAAAGATATTGATGATCCCATTATCAATACTAATACCCATTACAAGAAGTACATATAAATATAACTCAAATGAAATATTTTGATAATTTTTATTCGTATAAAGTGGTCATTCATTTTATGACTTACTTGATGGACAGAGTGTAGTAATAATCTATTAATACAAGTATAAACTATACTTTTGTACTGTGTACAGCAAAAAATATTTATAAGTAAGCTAAATATTTTTATGAAATTACTGTCTGAAATTAAACAGAATTATAATAAATTTTAATTGCGGAAAGAATTTTTGCTATTTTTGAAAATATTTAATTGCTGTATTGTAGAATACTCGGTTTCTTAATGAGTTCAATGTTTCGAGAAAAGAGTAATATAATACCCTACACAGCGACTGTTTTACCTCGTGCAAACAAGCTTTTCTATTCATCGTACGTACTGTACGTGTGTTTGAAGCTTAATAACGTTTCACTAGATTAACCTATTTTAATGATATTGGATACATGACTCGTCTATTGAACATTTAGTTGGTAAAAGTGTACGGTCAGTATGTAGAGTAGATTGTCTCTTTGGGGCCAGTTTTATCAAAATGTTGCATACCATAACCCCACTTTATATTAAACTCAGTACATGCGTACATACTTCTGACCTTTAAAAAAAAATTTGCCCCCAAGTTCTCCCCCTTTCCAAAAAACTGAAGTAACCTACATTTTTATTTGTTGCAAATTTCTTAAAAAAATTTAAAAGTCTTTCTAAGCATAGTAGCAGTGCAAGTGGCCCAAAAAAAGTTACTTTGGGGACAACACTGGAAATAGCAGAGCCTATCAAAGTTTAAAAATATCGATTTTTTTAATTATCGGTTTAAAATATATCGATTTTTAAATTTTTTAACCTTTTTACCTATGACGGTGGGGAGACGATATATGCGTTTGGGGTAAGAGGTTGTGAATGTCTGTTACCATTTTTCTCAAAACCTACCGGACTGATTTCGATGAGGTTTCTTGCATTTTATGGTACTATCTCAGAGCAAGTTGTTAGGTTAGTTTTACGGTTATAAGCCGCCAGAGGGCGCTGCAGTAGATATATTTCTTCAAAACGGCTTTTGAATGTTTCTAAGTCTTTCAAACTCCAGCAAGCTACATTATTGTGTGATTATTAAATTATTTGCGCTGGTCAAGTATACTAAATTTTCATCATCAGTCTATAAACGTCCCACTGTTGGTCACAGGCCTACTAATCTTTAAAAAGTAATAAATAAAAATAAAATTAAAAATCTTAAAAACCCTACGACGAGAAAACTTTAAAAACGTGAAATAATTAAACTGTAGTTTAACCTTATAATCCTCTGCGATATTGCTTTTAAAACAATAAAATTTAAGATTTTCATTGACCGTTGTGCGTGACCCATAGACTGCATAGATAAGCTTTAGTTAGGCTAGGTTGCTCTCAAACATTGGATCGCGAGCATCGAAAGAAGGCTGTGTTCTCACGTGATCATTGGAACACTTCTCTACGGCGTTCAGGCGTGGAAGAGGGCCATGGCCGTGGGGCGCAACAGTAAAATCGTAGAGGGGTACAGCGCCGTATGGCCCTCAAGGTGGCATCAGCATATGCCTCGGTGTCGACTGAGGTGGTGCTGGTAATCACGGGAGAGCCACCTCTTCAGCAGCTGGCAGAGGCTCGAGTGTTGGGCCACCGGGAAGTTCCCAAGTGGGACATACATGCGGCCCTGTTCCGAGCTTGGCAAGCTAGGTGGGATGCGTCTACCATGGACATGTGGACGCACTGCCTTATCGCGGATCTAAAGCCGTGGGCCAGTCGGAGGTTCGGTGAGCTGAACTACTGGCTCACGCAATTCCTGACCGGCCAAGGGGTCTTCCGCGCTTACCTGTGTGATAGGAGGAGGGCGGATGACCCGTACTTCCCGTACTGCGGCGACCCGGATACCCCAGAACACGTGTTGTTCTGGTGAACGCAGTGGGATGATTACCGTCTAGCTTGCTCGGCGATTACAGGACCACTCAGCGTGAAGAACATCATCGCCACCATGTTGCGGAGCCCGAAGAGTTTTGATACCATTGCAGGGTTCGTGGCGAGGGTTCTTCAGGAAAAGGATCGGGGCACTCGGGGATGAGGGTCAGCCCTCTGGAGCTACCGTTCGCACGTGCTTGCACGAGCGGGCGGTAGCGATGAGGCACGGGGACTCTCGCATCCCGAAGCGAAAAAGACCGAGTCCCGGCGGAGATGCTCCATTCGGGGTGTCCCCGTTAGAGGCATTGGCATACCGAGTCCCGGCTCCCGGAGAGGGGACCCAGGGACGGCACATCCGGGCCTGGTAGATCCTACTCTGAGGGTTTGAGTGGGCGGAGACGTGGAGGCCCGTTAGAGTAAAGGACACTCCCCTGGATTGTGTAATACTTAACTGCAGGATCCGGCTCGAGGAGAAGAAGAAAATAAAAAAACATAAGCTTTAGTTATCGTCGTACTCACATTCGACGGTTAATCAAAATGTTAAATTTTATTGTCTTAAAAACAATATCACAATGTCGCAGAGGATTATAAGGTAAAAATATAGTTGTTTTATTATATCATGTTTTTTAAGGTTTTTTCGTCGCGGGTTTTTTAAATTTTTTATTTCCTGTACCATTATTTTTTCTGTTTATAACAATAAATAACTAATACCAGTAAAGTATAACAACTTTGTTATCAGATTTTTTTTTTAAATATTCGCTAAAATTTAACTTATTTTGAATCATGTTAACTACTTACTTTGGCCGTTCGGATTGAGTCAGTGGCATTGGTTTCAGTATAATCGGCTTGCAGAAACATAATTGGTTTACTTCCTTTTGTCCATGTTCATTTTCCTCCGTTTTCTGGGATTAACCGAGTGAGATTTAGCGGGAAGTTTACGTCTAAATGCCCTTTCTGTCGTTAATTTACAAGATGGGATGTTGTATGGCAATGGAAGTTGTACCGTGCTAAGTATGACATGTTCAACCGGGAATCGAACCTGCAAGTCGGGATGAATTTCAACTTTGTTTATTAGTAAAATTATATTTCCTTATTTTATTTATATTTGTAATATTTTACTGAGAATTATTAAAATTAGCTAATTTTTTTTTTTTTTTATGAAAGTGAATAGAAATTTATAATTTGGCTCGTCTGATTATTTATTATTGTAATACTGATAAATTTTGTAATGCAATTTATCTTAGTAGATGAATGAATGCAAGAAGTTTAACAGTAGAGGAGATATAACCTGAAATTTACACCGAAGAGGTTTTAGTAATTAGTTTGTGTGTGTCTGTGTGAAGAGACTGAGAAATGATGTACGGTAGATAATTTTGGATTAATGAAAATGGTAAGGTATTAAGACGCAGATTATAGAGGTTGTATGATGTAGCTTACTGATATATTACGCTTGGTTAATTGTTTTATTTCGCCACCCGCTTAATGAGCTTTGTAAAGAAGTAAAATATAATGGATATTATTTTTTTTTTTTTAAAGTATGATTTTTTTTCATATCGTAGTCGAATAAATGACTTTTTCTTTATTTTTATCTTTATTACCGATTTGCCTGTTTTGTACATCTTTATTGTATTTTGTGTCACGAATAAGAAATTATGTAACTAGGATCGGTTTAGCATTTTTACTTTCCTGGTATCATAGTTCTAAACTTACGCTGTAAGAAGGAAAGTAATGTAATCAGTCAAATAATTTGGTATGATTTTCTTTTCATTTCTCGAAGTTTCATGTCCCAGGGACAAGAAAATGGGGATTAATGTTCGTGCGTATGTATACACATGTTTTTGCGTGTTTGAAGCTTCACTAGATTTACCGTTTTTGATGAAATTTTGTACAGTGGCTCGTGTATGTGCAGCAATTTATCGATAAAGTTTTTCGGTCAATATCTTCAGGGAGTGGAATTGATAGCTTCTTTAGGGTAAAGTTTCTCGAAATTTTTTAAACATAAGTCCACTTAAATTATGCTCAGTGCATGCGTACATTGTTTATTTTTCTATGTAAAAAAAAGTTATCCTCAAATTTTCCTCTTTCCTCAAAAATCGAAAAAAGCTATATTTTAATTAATTGCACATTTTTTAACCTTCGTTGTACGAAGTAAAGAAAGTATTGCGATCGCCAAAAATTTCGGTTATCAGATTTCAACGGAAATATCCATTTTGACCATCCCTGAATCCATTTTGACTAGTTTAGGCGTGACGTCTGTACGTACGTATCTCGCATAACTCAAAAACGATAAGGCGTATATTGTTAAAATTTTGGATTTAGGATTGTTGTAACATTTAGTTGGGCACCTCTTCTGTTGAATGGAATGGACTGGACCAAAAGGGTCCAAAAAAGCCCAACATCCAAAAAAATTGGATTTTGGACTTCATCGTAACTGCTGTAATAAGCCCTCATTAAGAGCTTTTCAACGATATAAAACAAGTGGTACTTATTTTCATTCCTTCCAGAGTTATAGCCAGATGAAATTTTAATTAATGAAATATTTGGATCTTGCAAGGGGAAGGCACATCGGTTCGAATCCGACTTCATATAAATATTTTTTTTAACTTTTATTTTTTAAATTTAAATATATTGATTTATTAATAATTATTAACCTCTGACAGTAAAAAAAATGTTTACAGTAAATAATAATTCAATAATAACAATAAAAAATATATATATATTAAAAAAAATCAGAATTTATTAGTGAAATAAAATTTTATATACTTTTCATTTTAGCTCAAAAATTTTTACATCTCTACAAATTTTATAATTATTAATAAATCAATATATTTAAATTAAAAAAAAAAATAAAGTTAAAGAAAAATATATCTACTTGAAGTCGGATTCGAACCGTTGAAACGGAATTGAACGCAAGGGAGCGGAAGTTAATTATCTATCTACCAATCACAGAACATGTCCCTTGCTGCTGTGCCTTGTCTTTCTTTTATCGGTCGGATAATTATTTATTTAATGGCAGTTATAGATTTTTATGTTTCGTTTATGGACGGAGTTGGTTTTTGCGTTCCTGTCTTTTAGACCAATGCGAAATAATTAACCGAAGCTGATCGTGGGACACTAGCCGCATACGAGCCTCGTACTCCCGGCGTAATTCCCCTTTCCGTCCGCTGATGTTCTTTTGGTGCTAGCGCCTTTTGGACTAACAGGAATACGCCTTTCGGGACCCTAGTGTTTGGAGGAAGGAAGCAATGCTCTTCCTTCTCCGGAGGGATTTGCATGTGCTGACTGAAGTAAAATTGTAAGTTAGGAACGGAAGGTGGGTAATTGGTAAGAAGTTAGGGGTCTTCTTCATTCTGGTTGTCATTCGTGCTACACTCGACTGAGCTGGTTCGGCCGAACATCAGTTCGTGGTGCCAGAAGCGATGTGTCCATGGTTACGAATCCGACACGTTCTCACTTACACCGCTTAACTGCTTGAGCGACGTGAAACAAAATTAATATATAAACTGATATAAAATGCTGATACGACACCACAAAAAAAGTGATGCAATGTGGTGTCCACCACAATGCAATTCTGTAACTGTCCACTTTATATTAAAATATTGGAGGATCGTATCTCACTTTTAAATGAAATGCAGCAAAAATGTGTATATTTAATAGGCGTACAAGGAAGTCATGTGGTGTTCACATTAGATTTTTCTTGTTTATGTTTTCCTAAGGATAGTAGTAGTGCAAGTATCCCCAAAAAATACAGTAGGCAACATTGGAAACGGGAAGCTGATCAAATGTCGAATTTTTTTGAAATTATAATTTTTTTTTTTGGTTCATTTTAAGTTTAAATAATAACATAATTATAATAATAATGATGTTACAATAGAATTTCATCATAATTTACGACCCGCCTCGAAAAATAATTTTTTTCATAATTTTCTATTGGTTGTAGATTTTTTGGTGTAGCTTTAATCAGTTTCTTTCATTTAACATACTAATGTAGAACAATCAAATGATTTTCTTAGAATTTTAATTTTTGTGGTGGGATTTTGTGATCTTTGAGGTAAGTTTGAAGTCCATTTTTGTTTTTATCTGAAAGATAACTTTCTAACATTTTTGAATATAATTTCTGGCATATGACCACCACGACCAACTTTGATGAACCGGATTCGATCAGTCCAATTTTAAATCACTTTTTCAAGTAATTGGGTACGTATTTCGTTAATTACCCGAGTTATGTTTACTTCCAAACCGTCAATTGTTGCTGGTTTATCAGCATAAACGAGAGATTTCACATACTACCAAAGAAAATAATCCACTGACGTTAGATCACATGGTCTTGGAAGCCAATTCACTGGACCATTTCGTAAAATAATTTTAACGCTAAATTGTTGTTTTAATAAATCGATTGTTCTGGTTGCAGTATGAGATGTGGCACCATCCTGTTGAAACCAAAACTGTTGCAGGTCAATTTCATGCAAATTTGGAAAGAAATAATCACTGATCATTGATCTGTAACGATCACCATTGACAGTAACATGTGCTCCGGCCTCATTTTTAAAGAAATAAGGAACTCCGATCCTTACAGCATATAATCCACACCATATAGTGCATTCTTCAGGATGCAGTAGAGACTCGTAAATTTCCTGAGGATTGGTATTACTCCGTATACGGTAATTGTGCTTGTTGACATAACCAGTTAACCAGAAATGAGCTTCGTCACTGAACAAAAAGTTTTCGATAAAAAAGCGGGTCGGTTTCCAATTGATTTAGGCACCATTCACCAAACAAACGGCGCTTATTATGGTCTTGAGGCTTCAGTTCTTGCAACAGTTGCATCTTGTATGGGTGTAAATGAAGATCTTTACGTAAAAGTTTGAATGTAGTGGATGGACATAGTCCAAGTTGTTGAGAACGGCGACGAATAGACACTTTCGGATCTTCTTCGACACTATCACTGACAGCACCGATATTTTCGTCTGTATGTACAGATCTTTGTCTTGTTGGTTTTTCATTGAGTAGAGTAAATGTTTTTCGAAATTTATCAATACTTCGGCGAATAAGTTGCTCTGATGGACGATTATGTGCACCATAAAAATTGCGTAGTGTTCTGTACGTTTGGCGAACAGAACATTGATTTTGGAAATATATTTCCACAATTTGTAAACGTTGTTCCGGTGTGAGTATTTCATCATCATTTGCCAATGCTCACTGATCTGAAACGACAAAACAAAATGTCATCAAAACAAGAGACAGCTACTTCTGAAAAGTACTATCACACTAAAAAAAAAACAAAAAAAAAACAAACAATTGTGACAACAATTAAAAGTAACAAAATTGTGACAATTTTACAACTAATATTCATCACAAACAACCCCCCTCACTAAAAACAAAATACGTACCGTTTTTGATGCATCATTAATTTTCCTCTCAAAAGAATATAACCAATGCCTGGAAAGTATTACACATATGTTGTCGGCATTTTTATCTGAATATCGCATTCTACGTATATTTATTGCATCATGTTTCCTAATTTTTGGTTATTTCTTTTATCTCATCTTATGGTTTAAAATATACCAGTATTTGCTATCCTTTTGTAACCAGGTACATTGCATCATGTGTTTTGAGAAAATGTTTCTATTAGTATTTGACGATTTAAGTGTAATCGAATAGAATTTAAAATTTCTGATTGCTAAACTTTTTGTCGCAATATATATTGATGATAAACAGCAAATAACTCATTAGCATTCTTCATCTGTAAATGACCGGGATCTATTGATAACTTTTGACTGGAAACAAGAGAGTAACCTAACCTATTTACTAATGTTTAGAGGTTAAATGTTGGAACGGCAGGTGTTATTTGCTGGTACGTAGTTCATCTCTGTTTTATGGTATTGAATATAAAGTGTGTATCTTGTTACAGGCTAAAAAGTCAATCTCTTCTAATCTGCGTGGCTTAACGTTTAAGAAAAAAAATTATAATCCTACGAAAAAAATATTCACCGTTATGGCCAGTTGGCTAGATTTATCAGGAATGTTTGATGTTCAGAGGTGTTTCCTACGTTACGCTCTTCCCTTCAAGGCTATAGATAAATATTTGTTCACCCAAGAATTTCATACAGATAATTTATTTTTAAATTTTACTGTTAATCAATGCAAACATCTTTTCTGTTGGTTTCATTCTGAAAGACAGACAATGCGGTTCTGTTCTATGAACTGAAGTTCAGCATTGTGTTCTGTGTATTCTGTAAGCCGCTTTTCTTCTTATAATTAGAGAACACAATTCGATTATTATAGTGAGGTTTGTAACGAAATTGTTTACATTTCCTGTAGTGTCTTTTAATTTGTTACTAAGTTAGATTTTACCTTGTTTAGATGTTAATTTAATTGTTACGTCCCTTTACAAAACTAGATGAATTGATTGTTCTACATCTTTTATATCGGATTCAAACGTATGTAATTATATTTGCTTTGCTTTTAGGAATTCGAAGTATGTTAAAAATAAAGAGAAGAAGAAAAAATCTGTAATTGGTTACTAAAGGAATAGTGTTCACGGGTAAATAGCTTTTTCTTATAAAGACTTACTGCTCTTTTCAGTCTTTTGTAAAAGGAAAAAAGTTTACATCAAAGTTTAACTAGAGAAAAACTTAATGAAAATAAAAAATCTGATGTGGAAACCACATGACTTCCTTGTACGCCTATTAAATTATATAAACACATTTTTTTTTGAAATGAAAGTACATAAAATTTTATTTCATTAATAACTTCTCATATTTTTTATTATTATTATAGAATTATTGTTTATTGTAAAAGTTTTTTTTTTACAATCAGTGGTTAATAAGAGGTTAATAATCAATATATTAAAATTAAAAAAATGAGATGAAGTCGGATTTGAACCGATGTGCGATCCAAATATTTTATTAATTAAAATGTTGTTTGACTATAACTGTGGAACCAATAAAAATAAGTACCACTTATGATATATCGTTGAAAAGCTTTCAATGAGGCTTATTACTGCAGTTAAGAAAAAGTCCAAAATCCAGATTTTTTGGACACTTTTGGTTCAGTTGATTGGAATCAAAAGGGGAGGTGCACAACTAGATGTTATAACTGTCCTAAATCCAAAATTTCAATATCCTGCAACTAATGTTTTTGAGTTATGCGAGATACATACATACTTACAGACGTCACGCCAAAACAAGTCAAAATGGGTTCAGGGATTGCCAAAATAGATATTTCCGTAGAAATCTGAAAACCGAAATTTTTCGCGATCACAATACTTCCTTTATTTCGTAAGAGGAAGTAAAAACTAAACTTAAAAAACTTGGTTTTTAAAAAATTTTTTAAATTACTAATGCGTCTCCCTATGAACATTTTAAGCTTAGACTTAATGTACATAATTATTTTTAAGCTTAATGAATGATTGTGTTCTAATTTTACTTATTGTTATATAGAGGTTTAATTTTCATAATAAAATTAAAATCATTAGGTTTTTTTTCAGGGCATTAGTGAGTTTTAATGCTTTATGCCGGTTTTTCGTATTGGTCAATTTAATTCACTATCGAAGCCCCGAGGGTTTCTGCCTGGGAATATTGCATTAATGAATTGAAAATTCGTTTATACTTTTTATACCTAACCGCCGTTCGATATTGCTTCAGAGGATGAGATAAATGGTTTGTAGCGTGTGTGAAAATGCCATGCCTGACCGGAATTCGAACACGGGACCTTACTTTTGGGTTGCTTTTCTTTAAATCATATTTTTCTTTTCATGTTTGTCCACAAATCTTTCATCCTTAATTTAATATACTTCCTGACACTGCCGAACGATGAAATTTTGCACAGTTACTAAGATCGGGTGACAATTTAATATTCCACCATTATTTTAGCAAACATCTCCCCGAACAGGGGTAAATTAAGGGTGTGGGTGTAAAAGATTGCAAAATCTGGAAAACGGCTATGAGTGTTTCAATATTTGATGTAATCTTTTGAAATCCAAATTAATCTACTAATTAAACTCAAGCAATGTGTGATAATAATTTTATTGAAGTATGACCAAAAAGTTTAAAGCAAGTTTTTCCAAATTTTGAAAAAGTTTTGTAATTTCCGTAGAATAATTTAAATTTTTCTGATATTATTCTTAAACCTTTTTTAAATAATATATATCTATATATATATATATTTTAATATAAAAATAGATAATTAAATAGATTTATATCAAAATTGATTTAAATTAAGATTAAATGAAGACATCGTCATCTAGTATAACCTTAATATTGTAAAATGAATTTTAATAGAAAACCTTTCAGAGAAGATGTTGGTGAGTCGAGTTGAAGAACCTTCTCTTTCTGAAGGGTGCATTTATTGGATGGGATATTCGCTTTTTGGGGGTGAAATTCCTCAAGAAGGACAGTAATTTATTTGTAAAGAACCTTCTCTTAATTGAATTCACCGGAGCGGTATACATGCTCAATAAAAGTGCCACTGGGTTTAAAAGACTTTAGTTACTATAAATTCTTTTTTAATGTGGCACACACACACACACACACACTGTGTGTGTGTGTGTGTGTGTGTGTGTGTGTGTGTGTGTGTGTGAATGTATTTTTGAAAGTACTATGTTTGATCTTCACTTACGTCAATAAAAATTACATTTACTGCTTATATATGTATATATATATATTTTTTTCCCCATTTCTATCCTATCTAAAAAAAATATTTTCTCGTGGTTATTCAGTTTTGATAAGGTTAAGGGTCTGCGTTTTATGTCTCAGTGATTACAAATTTAAAACTCAAAAACCGTTAACCGTTTGTTGCCTTTTAACCTTTTATTCCCGACCCCTTCTTCCGTTATTCACTGCGTGTAATTTAAAAAAGAGAAGCTAATTAAAAAATTGCTCTCCTGTACACTATTCATGTATTAAATAAGTTGAGCGTATAACATTTCCAGTCGTTTCTTTTTTACGACCCGGTTTCTCTCTTTACATACATTCGTTTGTACGCGCGCGTGAGTGTAGGAGAAAGGGTAGGTGTTTAAAATTTAGTACGTACAGAATATTTACATTAAACATTACAAAAGTAAAGTAATATACTTTAGTTATATAATTTATCATGTTTTACTGCAATGATAATATATTACAGTCATCTCTACCGGCTTAAAATATGTTTAGTGTTGGTAGCGACCGTGTTATCATCTCTTAAATATTTTGCATAATGACTTGTACGCTTACCTGTAGCTGGAATATTTTGTACCTGATGAAAGTTACCTGTGTATTTTAATTTTTTTTTCACACTCAAAACATAGTTTGTTGCTTACAGCTATGACGTATTTCAATGTAAAAGAGAGAAATGTTTATTTCGTTAACACAAAATATGCTCGTTATAGATGTTTCTGAAATTTATTTTCTTATCGTTTATTTATTTTACTTATAATTGTGCATTTCTCTGAAGAGTAGTCTGATATAAAATATTTAAGCCGTAATAAATACTTAGAACTAGAATTCATAAATAGATTAATTGTAACGTAAGTAAAAAGTCATTTTCAATTTAAGTAAAATTATAATTGGTTGTTCACTTGTTTCCCCTGTTGAGTTCAGGTATGTATAATAATCCATCGATTTACAACAGAAAATAATAAATTAATTTATTGTTTTTATTCAATGGTCGCTTCCAAACTAGCAGCCCGGTTATCAGGTAGTGACACGCGTCATCAATAGGCGTAGCCGGTGCGAATTCATCTCCCCCCCCCCCCCTCCGGTCGTATTACATATAGAATGTCTTATGTAAGATAGACTGAGAGGGTTATGCGTTTGAAGAAAAATTGGAGACCGCATATATCTTGTTAAAATAAAATCAATTCCTACGTCTATGATATCCAAACAAAATGTCTTATGTTATGAAAGTGCCTGCAACATAATTATATAATTAATTCTGGTGCACATATGATGACTTATTGAACGAAAATCTTCCCAAGCTAAAATACGCATCATATTTTCTATAAAAAATTTTTTTTATTATTTTTTTCTTTGGTTTTTTGGGACGCACAATGAAGATTCTTTATTAGCGTCCGGAAGTTTATGTAATTAGTTAAGTGATACAGTTAATGTTATGATAATTCTAATACTAATAACGTACTAATGTATTAAGTGAAAAGCTTATCCATGTCAAAGAACGCAGCCAGTTTGTAATAAAAATAATAATAGAGAAAAGGTTGTATTTCGTATATAAAAATAAACTAAAAAGGTTAATATTTGTACATGTAGCCTTCAAATAAACGAAGTTTGATTAATGTTTGTTCTTAATTTTGGCCTCGGCCCATACTGAGGGACAGTAGCACCAGTCATCGTTACTTTCTTGAGTGTTATAATGATTACTATACGTATTTTAAAGTATACAAAATGAAAATGTGTCTTGTAGGGATGAATATCATCTGTATTTCTCTTGGTTTGGCATATTGTGTATTAATAACTGCGTACTTAGCTTTGTGAAGGAAAAACCGGATGACCAGTTTCTTCACGTCTTTTAGAAAAGTCCACCCTTAGATTCATGTTATTGAGAAGTGTTATGCCACTTTATTAGTGATTTGAGACTTACTCGTATGTCAGATAATCTAGTGGGAACCATTCAAATAAACAGATCGGTTGATAAAAGTATAGTAGTAAAGACAAATTTGTCTCCAACTTGATTAATATATATATATATATATGTGTGTGTGTGTGTGTGTGTGTGTGTGTGAATTTGTTATGTAAATCTAATTTACTTCTTTCTCTCAAGTTACGTGACTACTATCGAATGATTGAGGTAAGAATCAGGTCAGCTGATTCTTCTGATTTAAAAGAAATTCATTTAAAACTAAATCTCTAAATTAAGAATTTTTTTTAAATAAACATTACTTCGAGTAATGTATGGACAAGATTAATGAATATTTGTTTATTTAGTTCATTTTATTTTATTAGAATTTGCAAGTTTACGTACTGAAACTGAATTTGCGGGAAAAGAAAATATTACATTTTATGTTTTATCTCGAGCTATTTGACGGGAAATGTAACCTAAATATCGTGCATTTGTTATTATTAAAAGTGCTTTTTAACATTTAAAACGAATGATTTTTTATTCTATTTGTGTTGTAAAATAGATGGAGATGGAAATTCAAAAACGACTTCACAAAAACAGCTTAGAACAAATTGTAGCAACGTTAGCAATACGTCTAGGCCAAGTGTCGATGTATTATTTAGCCTATGTAATGCAAATTAATTCTACTTCTCTGTTTTTCCTCCCCTTTCATTTCCTGTGTTATATATTCAGAAATCAGAATTTCATTGTTAGAAACATTTCGTACTTGTTGTAAGTTACTTAAAATTCAAAATTTAAATTTTACATTTGTGATAATTTATGTACTATGTTAATTTTTAGATATAGTCATTGTTATTTAAATGATAGTTTTCAAGTAAAAACAATGTCGTTTTAATAATCTTTTATTTGTTTACAGTGATTTATTACTGCAGATTATTTGTTTAAAAAAAAATTGTTGTTTTTACTTTGAAGTATATAAATAAAAATTTCTATGATTTCAATTTAATTTTTTTTTAAGAAGACAACTAAAATATGTTATTTTTTTATTTAATAGTAAAATATATTTTCTGTCTATAAGAGAATAAAATTATTATAATCTTATTTTGATGAAATAATTAAAAATAATGAATAGACTCTACACACACGCATCAGATTTAACTAACCACTGTGACTCGCTGCATAAACGCGTATGAAAAATACTCTATTACAAAGTCAATATAACCTCAAATTAATTAATCACACCTTTTTTTTTCTTGTTTAACCTCCGGTACCACCGTTAGGTATTGCTTCAGACGATGAGATGAATGATTTGTAGCGTGTGTGAAAATGCCATGCCTGACAACCGGGATTCGAACCCGGGACCTCCGGGGAAAGGCCGAGACACGCCATGAAAGCCGGCACCTTGCGATCGGAAACAATACATCAGATTGAGGTGTTTGTTGTCGATCTTAAATTGATTGTAATTCAAGTACGAGTCGACCAAACTTCAGATACACTACTAGAACGTATCTAAATTTCAATAAAATTGATGTAAAAGTTTTGGATATTTTTGACCCAAAAATTCTACACGTAGGCATATATATATATATATATACAACTTACCAAATTGATGCACCGAAATACAGAAATATACATTAAATAAGATGAACTTACCTATTTTCATATTTTAGAAAAACGTTTTCATGAAAACCCACATCTTCAGTTGTGATTATTTTATTTTAAATTGTTCGTATTAAACTACATTCCAGACTTAAATAAATTCAAATTTATCAAAAATATACAATTTTGTTTAAGTATAACAATGGCTAACCAAGTTACATGTTGCTTTTAATCCTACTTCTACATTTATTTAATTTTTACTAAATTTGACCTCATATTTTATATATATAGTTATTAACTTTTAATATTTAGTTTTTAAATATTTAATTTTCTTAAATTATATTTCAGAAAAAAACTTTTAATTTTTAAAAAATTAAAAAAATATATTTTTGTTAAATTTAAACGTATTTATTTATGTATGGAATGTTGTTTGATACGAACAGCTTAAATTAAAATAATCGCAACTTAAGATGAGTGTTTCCACGAACACGTTTTTGTAAGATATGAAATAAGGTAAGTGTCATCTTACTTAATGTTTATTTATGTCCTTAGGTGGATCAATTTGGTTTATAATTTGTATATTAGTACAGAGGAGTATAAGAATTAACTGTAGAAAAATTAGTATATATATATATATATAAATAAATAAAAGGAAATTAATTTAAAGTAAATGGTATTTTCATGCCATTTTCGTACCTCAGTACGTAAAATGAAAATTCGATTTCACCCTCAATCCCACCATACAATCAAAAAATAACTTATAGTTATTAATAATAACCTATAAGTTAGGTTAGGTTATTATTAATAACCTAATAACTAGAGGCAGGCATTAATAGTTAAGATCTAGCCGGCTTATAAAAGGACACCCCCGGATTGTGTTATGCTTCACTGAGGAATCCGATCCGGTGGAGAGGGGGAATAAAATAACCTAATAACTATATATTAGGTTATATGTTATAATATGATATGTTACTGGTCTTGACATTTTGACACTAAGGAACCCAAAAAATCGGATGGAAATTTTCCGGATGTTCATATGTGCACGCGCGCGCGTTTGTGTTCGGTTTCTCAAACCTTATATCTTTAGAACTGTTGGACAAATATTGACCCAACATGGTCAGATTACTTATGTATATGGGGCATTTATGCCATTAAATTTTCAACTTAAAAGATCAAGACGGTGAGGCTCAAGAGTAAGGCCCCTCGCTGTATCTCGATATTTCGCCTAATTAAGGTCTTGTTCTTCTTAAGCATATTTTTTAGCAATTAAAAAATAATGTTTGCAAAAATTTTTTTTTCTAAATCGCATCCTCACCCCTAAAAAATTCTCAAAACTAATGACTACGTGAGTTAAGTGAGTATACGGCATCAATAGTACCTCCTGTCACCCCAAGGAGCGCTGACATACAGCTGTACAAAAAATATTATATTCAAATAAAATGATAAATATTTTTAATTAAGTTGTGTGTATATGTAGGTGTAAGCCGTGCATCAGAAAAATCCGCTGACGGGAAAGTCCTACAACTATGTTTTGTCACCTTTTTTTTTACTCTATCTTAGTTTATAATATATTTTAGTTTATAACACTTTTTGTTTACTTATGTTTTTTTAGAAGATTGAATCATGAGAGTCATAATAATATATGAATCTCATAATAAAATATATAATATTATTCTCATAATAAAATATGAGATACTTTTCTTGTAAAGAAATGCTAAATTAGACTTCAGAACGTTCCGAATGAAAGACGAAGTCGTCACCATATCTAAAGGATGGTGGACTTTCATTAAAAAATAAAATATAAAATTTGATTAAAATTAAAATGAAATCCACATTACTCAAATTAAGTAAAAAGAACCATCACATAAGGTGGAGAATTTTTTTTTTTGTTTAACCTCTGGGCACCACCGTTAGGTATTACTTCAGAGGATGAGATCAATGATTTGTAGCGTGTGTGAAAATGCTATGCCTGAGTGGGATTCAAACCCGGGACCTCCGGATGAAAGGCGGAGACGCTACCACTCGCGCTACGGAGGCCGGAATGGGGAAGAATTTTAAAACGTTATTTCGTAACGCGAAGGATACGCTACTATTTCATATTATATTTGAAATTATCGTAATATATGCATATTAGTTGCTTAAGGATAATCTGCATTTAATTCAGTAAAGTTTTCTCATTAAATTTCTGTTGATATATATAAATTATGTTTAATTCATTTTCATTCAGATTGGTTTGTATAAAGTGTTTTCATGTTTAATGAAAAGCGCTTTGATGAGTATGTTTTATAGTTTGCGGTTTTTGTGTTTATGGTCCCATTTTAGAGTTGTTAAATATTAATTTATTATTAGATTACTTTTTTATCTTTTTTATAAAATTAATAGTGGACGTAATTTACTCGTATTTAAATAACTACAATAAAAAAAGAGAAAAAAGGAGATTCTGAATTGTAGCCTTATGTTTAGTTTAGGTACATTCAAGCCCTACTTTTAATTAATGCCTCGAATTTTTTGATGTTTTTTTATGTATTTTGTTAAGAAAATTACTCTCTGATTCTGTGGTAAGTTTCTAAATGATAAATTAGTGGTTGTTTACTTTAAAAGGATTTAAAAAAAATAAAAGTACATGTTTTACGTATTTGAAGATATTTCACGTATTTGCTAATGTCGATGACATTGCTTAGTATTGGATTATTGTAGTGTAATCATTTACAAGTTGATTTCATCCTGATATTCCGTGATTTTTCAAATGTAAAATTATTGGAAAATTTTCGTTTTAAGTAAATCGTAGATTTAAGATTTTCAAAAAAGCTTATAGCTTTAAGCCATGAAAATTTAAGTATATAAACCTAAGGTAAAGAATAATACACATTATAATAATGTAGAAAGTTTGAATATATTCACGCTCGGTAGTAGACCATTTGTCTGTCTGTTGCATTCCTTATTTTATTTTTATTACTTTTTTTTTGTTATTTTGTTTGTGTTTTTCATACAAAAGAAAGGCATTCTTATATTAAATGAAATTTAATTAAAAATTTTGAAATTAAATGTCCTTTAAAAGGAAAATAGATATTAAAAAAAACCTATTCAATTCTTTAAATTTCCTCTTCTGTTAGTCTAAAACAATACGGCTTTGTGTGATATTGGTTATCGTGTACGAAATTCCGGTTTGCCGTCGACTTCTGCGGTTAAAATTTAAGATTGAAAAAGTGTATTCTTTTATTTTTAATGAGCATTTTAAAATTTAGTGTTGTTTGTAATTATTTGTTTATTTCATCTTAGATTTTATTATTTTTCAACTTTTTTAGTTCCTTGTACGAAGTAAAGATAGTATTGCGATCGCGAAAAATTTAGGTTTTCAGATTTCAACGGAAATATTCATTTTGACGATCCTTGAATCCATTTTGACTAGTTTCGGCGTGACATCTGTACCTACGTATTTATCTCGCATAACTCAAAAGCGATTAGTCGCAGGATGTTAAAATTTTGGATTTAAGACTGTTGTAACATCTAGTTGTGTACCTCCCCTTTTGATTGACTGGACTTTTGATGACTGGACTAAAAGTGTCCAAAAAGCCTCAAAATCCAAATTTTTTGGATTTTGGTATTTTTTCTTAATTGCAGTAATAAGCCCTCATTGAGAGCTTTTCAACGATATATCTATATAGTAGTACGTATTTTCATTGGTTCCAGAGTTATAACGAAATAAAATTTTAAATAATGAACTATTTGGATCTTACAAGGAGAAGGCACATCGGTTCAAATCTGACTTCATTCCCTTTTTTTTTTAACTTTTTTTTAATTTAAATATATTGATTTATTAATAATTATTAACTTCTTGATTATAAAAAAAAATTATAATAAATAATAATTCAATAATAATAAAATATATATATATATATATATATATATATATATATATATATATAAATATCGGAGATTATTAATGAAATAAAATTTTATGTACTTTTCATTTTAAAAAATGTGTATATATAATTTAATGGGCGTACAAGGAAGTTATGTGGTGTCTACATTAGTTTTTTTTTTTGCTGGTGAAAATTGATTTTGTTTTGCCTTATTAATTAATTACTTTTATTTTCACAGCATCATAGTTACAGAGTAAGCTGCAAGAAAGAAATAATATAATCAGTCAAAAAAAAGAATCAGGGCTTTTTGCATTTCTCGATGTTTCATGACCCAAGGACCCAAAGAATAAAAAAAAAAGTGGGGGATAATGTTCTTGCGTACGTACGTACGTACTTACTTTCCTGTGTTGGCGTGTTTGAAGCTTAATAACGTTTGACTGGATAAACCGATTTTGATGAAATTTGGCACAGATACTTGTGTAGATGAGACAGTTTAATGGTTAAAATGTGTAGTCAGAATTTTCTCAAAATTGGAAACATTATTTCATTTTATATTAAGCTTAGTGTATGCGTATATCCTTGTTACCATTTTGTTAAAAATCTCCGAAATTGCTCACAAATTCTGTCTTCCCCAAAAATTGAAGAAACTAACTTTTCATTCATTGTTTATTTTTTAACCTAATTTTTTTTTTCTACCTAATCAAAGTAGTAGTGCAAGTGGTCCAAAAAGTACTTTGCGGACAATATAGGGAAAGGAAAATCTATCAAAGTTTAAAAATTCGATTTTTTGAATTTTTTAAACTGTTTTCAAGTATCATAATTTTTTTCACTTATGTGAATAAATAACCAATAGCAGGAAAGTATAAAAACTTTTTTGTCAGATTTTTTTATTAAAAAAGATTTATACTATATTATTTGTTTAATAAAATATTTTCAATTCTTACCGAAAAACAGTTTTTTTTTTCTTCTAAAAAGCCGTTACTTCTTGATATTAATAACTGCTGATTGTAAAAGATTTATTTGAGTTAGTAATTTATTGAAAAACCATTTTTATGTAAACGTTTTTCTACTTTAGTCGTGATAAATCAAATTCTTATTTTATTTTTCTATTGTAATTATTGTTCATATATGTTAGGTAAAATGTAAATTTATTCATTTTTAACCAAACATCAGTTATTTCTTTTTATATTTGCGTTCAACCGCAGAAATCTTTGCATTTGAATCGGGACGTAGAGTTAACGCAGAGAGTTTTGGTGATGGAGAACGCATTACCATACCGTTGCCTTTCATGTGTCATGGCTCTACATACACACACACACATACACACACACACACACACACCCTTCCTATCGTCCCAAAGACCTTTTGTAAGTTTATTTCGAACTTTGGCTAGCCTCCAGTTAAGTCGTTTTACATTTCCTTTTTTTTCTATCTTATGTATACATAAAATTTTATTTTATTTAATAAAAAAAAAATCTGGGCCTTTTATTAAAATGTTTAATAGTTGTTATCTGCTAATTATTATTATTATTAAAGATAGTTCTGGAAATTGTTTATCGATTGAATTGTTTAGTTAAAATGAATTTTAAATTTCCAGTTGGTCAGTATTTATGCTGAAAATAGATGATATCGTTTTATTATGTTTTATTACATTACCGAGCTTGATAAATCGAGATTTTGTTACGTAAAAAATAATTGAAGAAACCGGTATCAACAGGGCTTAAATTACAATTTGGAAACTTTTTTTCAGCGTGTTAAAATGGGAATTTTTATTTAAATGCCGTGATATTTTATTGAAAATATTTTATATAAAAGATATAAAAATTACAAGATAAAATATTAAGAAATATTTTATTTTTCATGTTGATATGCAGTAGTTATTATTTATATCTGTATATATATATATATATATATATATATATATATTTAAACGACTACCTAAGAAGGAGTGTATTGTATTTAGGGTGTATGTATGTTTGTTTGTTCCACCGTAGAAGCTCAACGGCTGAACCGATTTAGATATATGACCCCGCGTTGGAATCCTTACGTTACCGGGAGTGTCAAAGGATATATGAATATATACATATATGTTTAAATAAATTAAAAAAAATCTGATGTGGACAACCACATGACTTCCTTGTACGCCTATTAAATTAATATACACATTATTTTTTTAAACGAAAATTACGTAACATTTTATTTCATTAATAACTTCTGAAATATTTTCATATATATATATTTTATTGTTATTATTCAATTATTATTTATGGTAATTATTTTTAAAAAAATGCAAAATACAAGGAATTACAAGGAAGTCATGTGATGTCCACATCAGATTTATTAAATTTATTTAAACATATATCAGAGGTTAATAATTATTAATAAATCAATATATTTAAATTAAGAAAAATGTAAAAAAAGAAGATGAAGTCGGATTTAAACCGATGTGCCTTCCCCTTGTAAGATCAAAATATCTCATTAATTAAAATTTTATTTGGCTATAACTCTGGAACCAATGAAAATAAGTATCACTTATATCGTTGAAAAGCTTTCATTGAGACCTTCTTACTGCAGTTAAGAAACATCCAAAATCCAAATTGTTTTGATTTTGGTTTTTTTTGGTTCAGTCGATTGCAATCAAAAGGGGAAATGTATAACTAGATGGTACAACAGTCCTAAATCCAAAATTTCAACATTCTACGGCTAATCGTTTTCGAGTTATGTGAGATACATACGTGCATTCGTACCTACGTACGTACAGACGTCACGCCGAAACTACTGGTAATGGATTCAGGGATGGTCAAAATAGATATTTCCGTTGAACTCCGAAAAACGAAAGTTTTCGCGATCACAATACTTCTTTTATCTCGTACAAGAAAGTAAAAATTGATAATTGTTAATAGTAACATTTCTGCTTCCAACCGAAGATTTTAAATAGGACAAAATAATTCAATCAGGTTTAGATCAGGGTGGTACGGCAGCAGTCTTGGCATGGTGTGCCCGTTTTCTGTCAGCAACTTACCTACCTATTTGAAATTTTTTTGCCTCGGTGATGAAGTTGTACCAATTCATTTTTCAACATGTATTGTGAAAATGGTATTTTCATTTTTGTCTATAATTCTTTCATTACAGCTTTTGTACATGATAAAATAATAGTTTTGTTAATTTCTTTGTTATGATAAGAAGCATTATCCATTACAACACTTTTAGGTGGTAAATTTGGAATTAATTTTTCTTTAAACCACTGTTTATAATTATCAAAATTTATATTATTATGATAATTACCGGTGGTCTGATTTGGTTTATACATTAATGATGCATTTGGAACAAAACTATCTATACTTCCTGCGTGGATTATAATTAGTCTCTGGCCCTTTGATATAGAAGCAGTAAAATCTTCAGGTGAGTTGTGAAGCCAGTTTTTTGGTCGGTATGGTTACTATGAATGTAAATCTCGTCAGTGTAAATAATACGTTTATTTTTCTCGGCGGTGTCGTTGTAAATGAGTTAAGTATTGTATGCGTTTTAATTGTATGTCGTGTGTTTCGATTAAAATTTTACGGTTAGTTTTTGTTTTTACCCAATTAAATGCCAGTTCTTTCAAAATTTTATTAAAACTAGTTTTTCTCTCTGAAAATTAATAGATTCTCCTAAAATCGGTACAGATTTTTAAAAATCTACAATCTTTTGTTCAACGTAAAAATGATGTACTGTACGTCTGACTACGCATTTGTCAAAGTCGTCAATGTCTGTTATTCGTTTTGGTACGTTGTATTTTTTACCTGGAGTACTATAAGATGTATTTATGATTTCACCAATTTCTGTCGAGTCTTTTATTATTCTACTAATGGATCGTTTTAAAATACCAGTGGATTGTGACACGCGTTTACGAACTTTGTTTACATCTAAATCTTCCGACGTCTGCTTCTTTCTTCATAAGCTCATACACATTTACCACTATTTCTTTAGTTTGACTATGAAGAGTTTTATGGAGTATGGTTAATTTTTTAGGGGGCATCTTTACAATTTCATATAAATAGAACGTTTATGTTATAAAATACACTATATAAAATACGCAGTATTAACGCAATATAAATACCCAATATAAACACCATTACTCGGTAATTCGTGTCTCACTTCTTGTGCTGACTGTACAAACACTGACTTTGACAGCATGAATCCAGTTACGGAATGAAATGAGCACGCGCTACTATTGCTAACTCTAACGAACGCCTTAAAATAAACTGTCCATAGTCTCACGCCGAGTATCTGTCTAAAATTAAATTGCCAAAAAGGGAACAGCCGAACTCTATTTATGGTTATGTTCTATTCCTTTAAAAGAATGTATTCACTTGTTAGAAATCCCTTTTTCAAATGCTTTTAATGAGATAATCCTTCAGACTAGTTGAAAAGCAATTGTATTTTTCAATTTGTATCTTACCTTCGAACATTGTATTTTGTTCAAATATCTGTAATTCAAATAATATTCGAATGAACTTTTTTTTTTAATATAAAATGTAAGTTATTATTCTGAAGATTTATGATACAAAAATTTTCGTGGAATGATGCGTAAAGATTTCAAATTAAGCACATTAATTATTAATTACCCTTATGCATGTAGTTCAACATTTATCGTGGAATTTACTTCCTAAATTCCTAACTATGTTTAATAGGGTTGAACATAAATGAATGGCATATTTTCGAATTGACTTAGAGCATTAAAATATCCAAAAAATCTTTTTTTTAGCTGCTTTTACCTTCTTTCAAAATCCACTTCTTTTTACTCAACTAAAATTGGACATGATATTCATGTGTTTATCTGTCCTGAGGTAGAATCCACAACCGTGGTCATTCTTGTTCTCAGTTTCCAGTTAACTTCTCCTATTTTCTTTAAATTGATTGTTTTTTTTCTGTGTTATCATATTCCTATGATATGTCGATATTTAGTCAATTTTTTAATGAGACGTCTAAAGGAGAAATTTTGGATTTATAATAAAATAAGTACATGAAATACAACCCAGTGGTGAACGCGTCTTCCTAAATCAGTTGATTTGGAAGTCGGGAGTTTCAGCGTTCAAGTTCTAGTAAAGGCAGTTATTTTTACATGGATTTGAATACTAGATTGTTGATGCCGGTGTTCTTTGGTGGTCGGGTTTCAATTAACCACTCAACTCACGAATGGTAGAACTGAGAATGTACAAGACTACACTTCATTTACACTCATACATATCATCCTCATTCATCCTATGAAGTATTATCTGAAAGGTAATTACCGGAGGCTAAACAGGAAAAGAAAGGAAAGTACATGGAAGACAGTTAACTAAAACATATAATGTTGGATGTAATAGATTTCTTGAGATTAAACGATTAGATTCGAGCATAAAAGAATAAAGAAATCATTAAACCAGTTACATTACTATAATTTATTATCAGATCACTATTTCCTTTGTACCACGTTTCGTCTCTTCACAGTCTTATACTCCCAAAATAATGTTTATTTATGATATTTTTATATCAGATCGTTATAATTTAATAACAGATTTAAAATTTAATTTAAGATTTATAATCTTTTCAGGCCCTTCATTTTTTGGAACCTTCTAGTACTGTTTTAATAATTTTTTCTTATTTCTTTCATGATATCTCTTTCCAGTTAGCTTATTTATTAAGATTACGCTTCTGTTCTTGTTCATTATTTTTATAACGGCTTCATTTTTCATTTTGTTCATTTAATTTTCTCCGATCTCATCCAAGCCCAAATTTCTAATAATAACTCCTGACTTTTATTTTTCCGTTTTACTTAATCTCCATATTTCATATCTTTTTTTCATTTTAGTTTCATTTTTTCATTTCAAATACAAATGTATTTTTCAAATATAACAAATAACAATACGCTGTATTACAGAATACTATTTAACATCGCTATAAAATAATAACTAATACGCTTCTTCAAGATTACTTTTATCGCATTGCATAATAAATATTTCTTACTAGGCTTATTAAATATTGCATTAATCGTTTTTGTTTTTATTACGTTTTCACTTTTGAATTCTTCTCTTAATTTGATAATTTATTAACTGTATTTTTTTACTTGTACAATTTTTCCTTCTTTTGTTTAGGCATTTTGCCCTCTTTTTTTTTTTATTTTCGTAATTTTTTTTTAACGTATATAATTTTTATAAAATTCCGTATACGAATTTTTTAACGTATTTTTTCGTGTTACATTTTGTATATGTATATTTTATTCCTTCAAATTTCTTCCTTTTATACAACATATTTAATTTTCTTTTATAATTGTCATCCACCACACTAGTATATGGTACAATAAAAATGGAAAAAAATTATAAAAAGGATATTTGGTTAATGAATTATGTTAATTACGATATATATATAAATGTAACACGCCTCCGCGAGCGTATGTTTGTCTACATATAGTAATGCAATTCCCTAACTTGTTCTGAAGTAAGGATTCGGTTTGTTTTTAGCTTTTAAATGTACATAAATTACGGTCGAGTGCTGTGAAAATTAATTTCCTTTGGGACGATACGTATTACTCTACTGTTGTATTGTATTGTATTGGTCGTATGTATATATGTATGTTGTACAGTATTTTACAAGTAGTACTAGTAGTTCTGTTTGCTTTGCAAATTACACAACACATATATTACATAGCTTATACCTGACCTAACCTGATATCTGATACCGCCGATTGTAATACAAGTCTTAGTTACATACATTTCTTCTTGTTTTTCGACGGATCAGCTACATTTATTATTTTGATCTGTTATATAAGTTGTTTTTATATGAATTATTTTCGTTCTTTATTATTCCTATATTTCATGTAATATCTATGTCGTCCAAACCTGTCCTACTTTGTCATTTGTCCACCATCTATATATTCTACTGTTTTTTTTATTTTTTTCTACAAAATTAAATAAGATTTTTATAGCCGTTCTACATCCAAAATAATACACAGTTTTTGTATTAAATCTTACCAGTTGTGTTTGTATTATATAATATTATTATTTTTATTAGCTGTTTAAAATCTTTAAATATTATTATTTATTAAATTCTTAAAATCCTTTAAATTTTCAGAATTTTTACTTCACTATTTTTATATTGGAAAACAGTCTCCATTGAATACATTATTAGGATTAAAACTACAGTTCTTATGAAATTTATTTTTCAAATGACATGTATATTGCATTGGTATTTTTTGAATTAACAAATTTATTTTTTTTTAAATAGTTTTAATCGTATGGAAATCTGAAAAACGTTGAAGATTGTATTTGATTTTAAATAACCATAACAAAGTAAAGTGTGTATAGCAATCTGATAAATTATATTTGAGTTAAGACTCAAATATAATAGACCCACCAGTACTAAGGTACTGGTTGGTCTGAAGTTGAGCAATAAATTAACTAGGTTTTAAATTTAACCTCATTCGATGAAATTAAAAATTATCTGGAAGCCTTGTCCGTAAATTTTGTACTTTCAAGTTAATTTTGCTGGTTTTATAATGTTTTTAAAATCTCTACATATTTTTTTACTTGTACGAAATACAAGGAAGTATTGTAATCGCGAAAAATTTTGGTTTTCTGATTTCAATGGAAATATCCATTTTGACCGTCCCTGAATTCATTTTGACTAGTTTCGGCGTGACGTTGTACGTACGTATATGTATCTCGCATAACTCAAACTCAAAATCGATTAACCGTAGAATGTTGAATTTTTGGATCTAATACTGTTGTGTACCTCCCCTTTTCATTACAATGGACTGGGCCAAAAAGCCTAAAATCCAAAACATTTGGATTTTGGACTTTTTCTTAACTGCAATAATCAGCCCTCATTGAGCGCTTTTCAACGATATGTCAAAAGTTGTACTTATTTTCATTGGTTCCAGAGTTATAGCCAAATAAAATTTTTATTATAAATATCTGTAAACAATAATCACACTATTTCTACATAATTATATAAGTTTTTTTCTTCTAATAAAATAAAACTTAAATTTGAAGAAAAATTACTTGAACATGTGCATGCACGAAAAAATTGGTTTTGCGTTTTTAAGAATACTTAAAGAAATCAATTTCATGATTAATTATTTTTTTTTTTTATAGCATGTTAAAAATAGTAATATTGCACGTATTAGGGTGAATATATTTTAAATCCGTTGGGAAATTGCTGTTGAACCCATTTTATGTAATCAATCCGGAGAAGAGACATAAATAATATTGCACAAAAGAACTAAAGAAACTGTTATTTCTTCCACCTTACAGGCTTACCCGGAGCTCCATTTGTCTATCGGGGATCATTCGTTTGGTCAGAAGAGTAGTTGCGGGGGGGATAGGGAGAGGAATAGAGAGATAGAACGGGTCGAATAAAGAGGGAGAATAACGCGTACGTGACTAGCACAATAAAACTCCGTGATAGACGGGGTGAAAAATTATCCTGCATAAACCCCGGGCAGGCCGGGAAGGCCGGCTTCAGGGATCCTGTCACAGACCGGTGACAAATTTATACACCTTCTCTGACAATATCGACAAATTTCAAACAAATAGACATTTCTTTGCGGCACGCGCCCTATTTCACACAACTGATAAAACTTCCTGGAAATATTTAACGAAGATTCATTTTCTTTTTTTATTTTTGATTGTTGTACCTTTCTGAAGTATTTCTATACTTCCATTATATTATACTGCATACGTAGCATTTTAAGTATTTCACACAATGTGGACAGTTCTTTTTTTTTCTCTTTGAAAAGAAATCTAAGTATCAGAAAAATATCAAATTAATAATCTCTAATATAATAAGCACGTTTACGATATTACCTGAGGACATATTATTTTATTTGTGATATTTTTATGCGAAGAATAATTTTCTTCCGATTTAACCAAAAAAAATTGTTATTTTAAAACGCCTTTTGTTTTGGATGGGTTTGTTATTCAGTTTTCAATGGGTTTCAATGTTTTTTAGAAGTTGAACGTTAAATTTATTTAACTGTTCAAGCAGTTGAGGATTGAGTAATTCAGGTTCACCATTTAGTTTTAAATTAGGTCAAACTAATTGGGGAAGCGTAATTGATAATTTTTTTAAGTTTCCTTTTGAAGAAATATAATTACTATGTAAGTAGTGGTAACAATAAATAAGTAGTACCCTAAATTAGTATTAAATTAAGAAAAGAAATATTATTATTGGACGTTGGTGGGAAATGAAAAACTATGTTTCTAGCGTTTCTAATTTTTTTATAATTCTAATATAGAATAAACTTTTAACTTGTTAAATTTTTCCCTAAGCGATTATTATTTGATTGAAATTGTTTATTGCTTGATACTGATTGAAAATTTTTATTGTATTGTGTTAAAAAATAATTTTTTACATTGTAATAATATTTATGCTGTACTTCAGTTACCATTGCAGGGTTCTTCAGGGAAGGATCGGGTGGTTCGGAGATGATGGACAGCCCTCTGCGGAGCTGCCGTTCGCACGTGCTTGCACGAGTGGGCGGTAGCGATGAGACACGGGGACTCTTGCATTCCCGAGCGAAAAAGACCGAGTCCCGGTGGGGATGCCCCACTCGGGGTGTCCGCGTTAGAGGTATTGGCATAAAGACCGAGTCCCGGCTCCCGGAGTGGGGACCCAGGAACGGCATAGCCGCGCCTGGTGGATTTGGGCTCTGGGGGTTTGCGGCGGGCACAAAGTGAGATCAACCGGCGGGCCGAAACGTGGAGGCCCGTTAGAGTAAAGGATACCCCCTTGGGCTGTGCAATACTTAACTACAGAATCTGGCCCGGTGGAGAAGAAAAATTAAAAAAACAGCTGTACTTCAGTGATAAAGGGTATTAACTACTTCCATTTTGTCATTTATATTTTTGTTAAAAATATATCTGAATGATAAGTTGAAAACTTGAAAAAATTTTAGAATTCCTAATTTATGGGGGTATGTTTTGAGTACAGTCCCTAATTTGATTCATCTCTTAATGCAAAAGAATGGAAAAACAAATTGAGTCTAGTTGAAATGGTCAAAAGTTAAAATGAAAAAAAAATTTTAAACTTTGAGGTATGAAGTATTTTTACGAGTAAATATTTTTCTCAAAACAACCTCTCTAAGTTATTTTTTCTAATTGTATTAATCCTTTTGGCCAATTTCTGGGTTGCTAGTATGTTTTTCTGGTCAGTTGGTCTATTATTCTATTTTATAGTTGTTTCATCTATGATTATTATTTCATTTTTCTCGTTGAAATACATGCAAGAGCATATCCGAAGTCGTAATAATAAAGAAATAAATGTTGATAAATTAAGAAATATACAAGTAAAATTTTTATTAGTGTTAGTGATATAGCACCTCCACCAACCCTCTGCTGAACCATCTGAATTTTTCATTTATCTAATAGAATCAATTCCCTTGATACACAAGCTGTCACGCTAACTTTTATGACTGTAGGTTAAATCATTTCTGAGATATAAAATCACCAAACAAGGAACGGCTTACATACAGACATGTGCCCATATACAGACGCAAATACGTCATAAATATTTAACATTGGGGACCAAGCTGAATCCAACCATTTTTGGATTCAGGAGACTTAAAAATATCGATTAATTTAAAACTCCAGTATGGTTTATATTTTTGTTATTAGCAATGTACTAGCTGTCCTGTTTAAAATGTATAACAGCAGGAAAATATCGTTTTATTGTGTCGATGATTCTTCTAGATCATATTCCAGATAGAAAAGGATATATAAATTAGTTTAAACTTATTAAGTTATATATAGGTTTTATTATCATATAAATTTTAATTTCATTTTTTAGGTATATTTATAGCAAACCACTCATACAGAACTAATCCAAATTATTTATTTACTTTTAACAATAAATTATTTTTGTATTCGTAAAGCATACGACATCATTTTGTAAGGAGATAATTTTTGTTGGAAGCTTCAGCCAGTTTTAGTTTGGCTTTTCTGGAGGAAAAATAAAGTACTCCCATCCTGTTTGTACTACCATACCATACCCCTTTGAAATCCCAAAACAGTGAAGCACAATAAGGAGGAATCTTCATCAATTCTTTTGTGAGGGTTAATTTGTCTCGTCGGTACCTTTTTGAGTTGTAATTTTTTTTTTACTATCTACTATTCACCACTTTCAATTGCTTTAATCTTCTGTTCCCTGAATTTTGTTAAGATTTTGGCTGTTTACCTGCTGCTGAATTCATGCTAAAAATTTCAACTCATATACTGTTTACTTATTCTTATGGTTTGATTCGATCGGCTTAGAGACCATTTTAGAGAATTCTGTATCCTGGTTAGTGTGGTGGTACAAACGTCCAACGTTTGAATTGTGATCTTTATCAGGTAAAACTAGGTTCTTCATCCTTACACCTACTATTTTTCTAACGGAAGTTTTTTTTTCAGATATATATTTATATACAAAGATAGTTTGCACAGATATATTACGTTACTGTTAATTTTTGTTATTTTATCATAAAATACGTTTAAAAATTATTATTTTATAAAAACTTGCTTTACCTTCTATTTAAATCTAAATTAAGAATATTTATATGTTTTTTTTAATTATTAATAAAATATTGTTTTCAATATTTTAAGTTGAAATTCATTTTTTTTTTAAATCATGTAGTGGTACTTACGTTTATTACAAATTATTCCCGGTATGAAATTATTAAAAAAGATAAAATTTCAGTTCTGCACAATTATATTTTATTTTTAGGGGGAAAAAATAAACCTTTTTACGTGGTGTAAATCGTACTCTTTTAAGGGATTATATTATTGATTTTTTTTAAATTTATTTATTATTTTTGCATCATACTGATACACTCGTACGTACCTTTTTAATCCTTTTTTAATTAATTGTTGTATAATAAACAAACAAGTTATGGATAAATAATAGTACAGTAATTCAAGCGTATTTTTGTTTAGAACCAATTTACTGTTAATATATTCCAGAATCAGAATAAAAGTGGATCATTTTACAATATATAAATAATGATATTCCATCTGTTCTGTCATTCCTGCTTTTATTTTATTTTTTTTGTAGGCCACAATATTTTTCACTGTTTTTATCTTTATTTATTTATTATATTACGCTTTTACAAATGTTATATATTATAATATATATTTATTATTATTGTTTCATTAGATTTTTTCTGTATTCGTAATTTTTCGAATTGTAGAATTCGTTTATAATTATTTTTTCAGATTTGATATTTATTCGGTTCAGTTATCTGTTGTTTATTTATTTTATTAATTTAGGGGAATAAACTTTACCAACCCTTTCTTTTGCTGCAGTTTTTTATTATTGACTTTTTGAGCTCAATTAATTCCAAAAAAATATAAATTATTGTTTAAAATATTGTGTATATATGAATGCGTGGGTCTCTTTACACGGCTTATTTTCTCCAGACATTAATAATTTCCAACCGTGAAACTTTATATGTTAACCTAATTAGTGTGTAGAGATTTAATTTTATTAATTTTTTTAAAAAATCATGCGAAATGAGGAAATATAAATGCTGTTAAATCCTAAAGAGGTTTGGGCTTGTAAAATTTGTTAAAAAGTATTCCCCTGCCAAAAAAATTGAATTTTACTTATTTTTTCTGTTATGTCGGTTGAACCACGAATTGATATTTATATTATTGTTTTCTAATTAGATATTTCACTTCTGATTGTAGTCAATATATGCGAGTATTTTTCATTGTTTCTCACAGAAGAGGCTGTATGAACTTGTTACTCTACATTAACTTCTTGGTTTATTCTTATGATTGTGAAGTATATAAAGCATCTGAGGTATTTTTTTTTTTAGATATTTCATGTTCATTATTTAATAGTCAGTATTCTAAAATTTCAGTTGAGGGACTGAAATTCCCGTGGAAATGCGAGGATATGGCATTCTGATATGCAAATTGTTAAATTAGGTATAGAAATAGACAACGGAGTATTATTTTATTCCTCGTATCATTAGCATTGAATTTTATGCTTGTTATTCTTGAGCATAGCTGTTCCGTTTCCAAAGTATTCTATGTCAGTTAACATAGAACTCTGATTGTACCGATATGATGTCTAATATACATACATGATATGTTATCGAGATGGGAATTATTTTCAAACTTTATTATGATGTTAGATGGTAAATTAGTAAATTTTCTTAAAGTATAAACATTTTATGTGAAAATAATATTATTTCACACTTGAGTTTCCAGGTTATTTATTACTTCGAATTTTTTTATTATATTTCTTCGAGTTAGTGTGGTTGTAAGGTTAAAAATTTTTAAATAATGTTAACGTTGTCACTTGGAAGAACCTACTTTATACTCTTTCTTATACTGTGAAAGTTTCAGCTGTTTCTTTGCCAAATGTTTTGTATTTACGATAATAATTATTTTATTTACGTAGTTTTCTGTTTAAAGAGTAATTATTTTTTTGAAATTATATTTCAAAAGATTCTTTTTAACTAGATAATTTTAAATGTTTTTGTTATATTAATTTTTTTATTTATTCAATTCCTTATTTTAAGATTTTTTTAATTTTTAGTCTCTTTATTGATTTCATTATTTCAGTATTGTTGATGAATTTTTTTTGGGCCGTAATTTATTTTTTCTAATGATAGAAAACTTTTATTAATGAATCATCTTCGTTGAACAGGAATTTAAGTTTGTTTTATACATATATATATAAAATAAATGAGCGATTGACGTATTTTGTTGGGTTTTAAAAGTTGTTAAACGTATCAAGCTGTGCTGTGCAGTTATTAAGCCGGTATGAGCAAGTGAGTTCAGAATGAAGAAGATAATTTCAGTGTAAGTTAGGTGGTGGAAAATATAAGGCTAGAGTTGTGCTGCTAGACATAAACTATAAAGTCAGTTATTGCTCTGTAGAGTAGGGAGGATTAGCTTCGGAGAAGACCCAATTAGGGGTGGGAACGTGCGGGGAATACAGGGACTCTTTCAGAGATTACAAATCACCAGGAGGTAGCTGTACCTATAACTCTATCTCTGCAAGACAAAGTCCAAGTTAATTTGCACGTCGCAGGCGTAAGTGAAACACACGGTGATTCGACTCGGGAAAGTTAGGAACACTTTTCACTTGAAAAATGACTAAGGATTAATAAGAAAAGATAAGTTTTCCGATTCAATATGAATCTTTGTTTCGGTCCGGTGCGCGTTATTCCAATTTATCTCAACTTGATGATTCGCTAAAGAAATAGTACCGTTCGTTGTCGCTTATGCACATATCATTTGCATAAATTATGGTGTTCCGTATCCAGTGTTTAAAAGTTTTAATTCGTAAAGTTATAGTGCTTCGTGAATCATCAGAGAAGGAAAATATGCTTGAATATATTACCCGGTAAATATCTCTAATTTTCACATTTATCGTTTGAATTAATAAAAAAGATTACTTTCATTTAAAATGCAAATACAGTCCTTTATAATCTCTTTGTAACTAATTTTATCATAAAATAATGATCTTACGTATAAGTTATACAGTATTTCTAATTATAATAGTGGTAATCATTAACAAAAATCGATAACGGCTTTGTTTGACTTTCTCAGCAAATGAATTACTAAATCTAGAATTACTCTTATCTACTGATTTAGTCTATTTCAGTTGTTTACATTTTTTCTCCGTAATTCAAAATGAAATGGCAATAATGCCGTGTATTATATAAATTCTGTATATTTTACATTGAACGAAAAACAACAAATTTGGGGAAGTTATAGAAAAATCGATTGAAAGCTTTGTTTTTAAATGTGGGAAGAATTTTATAAAACAATTATTTTAAAAGTGAATTAAAAATAAAAAACAATTTTTTTTGTACTCTTGAAAAAAAAATTACGTGTAAAATTTTCATTAAGCCCTCATACGTACGTGGTATGATCCCTTAATACTCTTTACCTCCTCAACACGTTGAATTCCCGAATCCAAACTTTTATACTATCGATACCGTACGCTGACATATATATCAACATACAAAATTTGAAGAATTTTAGATCCATCCAATTTATTAATCCAGATAGACGTTAACCCCATAAAAAAAATAAAGAAAAATAAAAAAATATATTTATTTTTTAACTCCGAGACCACCGTTAGGTATTTGCTTCAGAGGATGAGATGAATGACAATTTTTGTAGCGTGTGAAAATGCCATGTCTGACCGAGATTCGAAGCCGGGATCTCCGGATGAAAACCGAAGGCGCCACAGAGGCCGGCAAAAAAAGTGGCATTCGTGGTGGAAGTAAAGCGTCTCGGCCTTTCATCCAGATGCCTCGGGTTCGAATCCTGGTCACACATGGCATTTTCAAAAAAAAGATGTTTTGGTTGATTGGCCATACAATATATATGGTATTAAAAAAAAGAATTCACTGGTTTTTATTTTCTCAACTACATAATTGGGGAATTAAAATCTTTCCTCAGATTTTCTTATTTTTCGTTATTTTATAAATCCCGATTAAAAAAACCCAAATTCTAATTTTGTTTAAAAAAAATTTTGAATATATGTTTTTTGATTAGATACGTTTTATCTACTATCATGAATTTTAATTTTTTTATTGCAGATTATAATAAAAAACAAATAATATAATATAAAACATTTTAATCATATCAAGATGTGATCTGATCTTGAAGTTAAAAGTTTTGCAATATTATGTTGAATACAATATTCTGTTATGATTCAGAATTAGTTTTTTCATTGATTCAAGTATTTGATTTAACCTAAGTGATGAAATGAAAGGTATAGGCATACATTGTTAGATCATATAATTTAGTTTGTTTCACAGGTTTTGGAACTGTAATAAGTTATTACAATAAATAATGGTTCCTTGGACAACAACTTTAAACATTTTGTAACCCAGAAATTTAGTTGGACTGTAATTTCCTTTAATTATAAACATTGGCATTACTTATAACTTTCAATACCTAAAGAACTATATTTACTTAGTAAGTTATTTTACTCTAAGAAAACTTTTATTTGAATTTTAATTTTTTAGGTATCTATTACTTTTTTTAGGTTAATAATTGTTTTTATTTTGTTTTTTTTTCAGGTAAGCACGTTAAAAATTCAAATGATCTGTGAGTATTTTTATGATTCAATTTATTAGTTCGTTTTCTTAAAAATAAATTTAATACTTTATGCATTAAGTACAATGGACGTCCCATTTTATACGCAACCTGTGTTTATATCTACGTGTTATAATTATTACCTTTAAGTTTCACTCTCTGAATAAAAGGAAGTATACTCTAATTCATTATTTCTTGACAGTAAGGGGTACATTAATTTTATTTGACACAATGTAATTTTTTTACGGTTGTAAGACGTGAAAAAAGATCTGAGATAAAAGTGGGTTAAGTCTGATTGACTTTCTCCGAGTAATAGTGTTTATTATATATGAAATGTTACTTTTAATGATGCATTCATTGAGCTTAATATATTGATTTTCAGTAACAATATATTCGGATAATCGAACAAGGTAACGTAAAAACCTGTTCATTCATCACAATTCTTTATATGCCTGGCATAACATGCTTGTTTTAACCATTTTTATGAAGTGGCTTTTGTATTGCGTCTAGTTACACAAAATCTTTTAATCAATAAAAACAAAATTGAACACAAGATTTATTAGGAAAATTAGATATTAAAAACGGCATAATCTTATGTATATATATGTTAGGTATATGTATTTTGTTTATTTATTTTCAATTATTGGCGTTTGAGTCATTGAAAAATACTCTGGCGTATATCCTTAGTTAAAACCTGAGTTGCCAGTTTCAGTACATTGTTATTAATTCAGTGAAATTTTTAATTTCACTAAAGTTATTGAAGTTTAGTTATTAAATAATTAAAATCTAAATTATAAACATTATCTAAATTATTATGTTTTTAATAAATTTCTGTTAAAATATTTATACACTCATATTTTTATCGAGCTAATAAATTTAAACTTTTTTACTAAATATGTGTCATAATTTAATACGCGGATATAAAATAGTCATAATGCAGAATATGTTATGTAATATTTTCCAGCTTTAATGCATGAGTTCCAGTCTAGCAAATTGTAATCCAATAAACATTTATAAGTCCTACGATATATATGTTTATTGAAATGATTGTATGAACAGTTAATGAACAATATTTTCAAGGAGATATAAGTATGATTTGTATATGTAGTCGAAATGTTACTCACTCTATTTATTCTACAAATAATTATTATATTTTAAACATGAATACGTAATAAAATCTATCAACTTTGCTTCAGGGATATTCAACTTTCCAATAAATTTATATATATATTTTGAATAATATCATAAATAAAAATATTTTATATTTACTAGTAGAGATGAACTTTCATAATATTAAAAATAAATAGTTTATAGTTTTATTATTTATATACATTTATTTTTATTCATAGCTAATTTTTCCTTTACTGCGTATTCCAATCTCGAATGTGCACTAGTGGGGGTACTACCACTATGTACATTAAAGGAAATAAGTCGATGCTAGATCCTAGTCGTGAATTGTATCTAAGATCAGCTTATTTATTGTAACCACCATTCATTACCATAAATTGTTAATTCAGTATTCTGATAATAGTTCTGAATAAATAGTATGAAATACTGTTTACTTATTTGCAATTATTGACGTTAGAGCCGTTGGAAAATTGAATCGCATATATCCGTACGTAAAATCAGAATTGCCAGTTTCACTATAATGTTATTCAATAAAATATAATATATTCATTGTTACACCTGTATTGAATAGTTAAAATCTAAATCTTAATATACGGTATTTTACTCTATATTTTATTCCTTTGAAATGTTTGCACATGCGAAAGATAGTAATACTACTGAGATGCAGTAGTTTGAGACAAATAGGGGGAGATAAATTCATTATAAGATACTGGCGAAGTCTACATTTGTGCTCAGTTGCAAGTTGTTTAAATGCTGCTTCATGAAATTATTAGTATAATACACTGTTGGTCTTTGCTTTTATTTTTACTAGCTGCAGGGCCTGCCTACGGCACGCCTCCGTAACTAGGCCCTCCGGGCGGGTTGCCCTAGCGGATTATTAGGTATCCAAAACTGATTACCTCTTGTATAGAAATATTTTTTTTTTTTGAATGATGAAAATTTATATAACGAAAGTTAAATTAGAAATTTAACTCTAGAAATTGATATTATCGAATCAGGATTTTCCGCTAGTGATCGGTACATTCCGGTACTAAGCTAAGAGAGACGCACACACAGACACACATACAAATTCCGTTTAGTAGGTTAGCATTCGTTCACTTAGTTTTGAGTTACAAACCCACTGAGTTGGTCTAGTGGGTTCCCAAATCAGCTGATTTGGAAGTCGAGAGTTCCGGCGTTCAAGTTCTAGTAAAGTCAGTTATTTTTACACGGATTTGAATACTACATCGTAGATACGGTTGTTCTTTGGTGGTTGGGTTTCAATTAACCACCCATTTCAGGAATGGTCGAACTGAGACTGTACAAGACTACACTTCATTTACAATTATACATATCAGCCTCATTTATCCTCTGAAGTATTATCTGAACGGTAATTACCGGAGGCTAAACAGCAAAAGAAAGTTTTGAGTTATAAAACATAAATAGCCTTAACGAATAAAAATCTGTTTATTTTCACGATTAAATTTTTCTTTTTCGTCTACATGCCGTTTAGAATTCTTTGTTATGAGTTACTTATCACCACTTTTTATATTTAGAAACTTATCAGTGGTAAATTGAAACATTATTCTGTAGATTTAAAGAGTTACATAAAAATATCACCCCAATTTTTATTAATCGTATGTTGTATTCCTTGTCACTAGAGCTATTTTCTTACATTATATTACACTACTTGCATTCATACATCATCCTCATTCATCCTCTAAAGTAATATAGCGGGTGGCGTATAGCTGTGCACATTGCATGCGAGAGAGATAGATAGGTCGGGTGGATAGTCAAACATCTCATATAGCTCCGTATACTTACATAGTATGCAGTACATTGCCAGAGTTTTTCAGGATACTTAATAGCGTGGTAAGCCAGCCGTCAACCCATGTGCACAGCAATACACCAGCCTCTATACCTTACGGTAGTTGCGGAGGCTTAACAGAAAAAGAATAGATATATTCGTTAGCTTTTTTTTCAGTACTTTTGAAATTGAAGTTGTATATCTTTGGTGAACATGTTGATAGCAGTTTAGATCAAAATTTCGTAATGAAATCTATAAAAAGTATTATTTTCTTATAGTTAATCAATCATAAGATAAAACAGATGGTGGGTAATCGTCATACATCAATCGAACTACATCATAATTGAAAAAAATCTTTAAATTTATTTTAATTAGGAGTCAAAATGAAACAGTTATTATTCTATAGATACTTTATATAGAATTAAATTGATTGTAATCATAAGGTAACGTTTAAATGGGTCGAGGGAAAAAATTAAATTTTTACGCAGAATAAACGGTATTTTTTTATCTGCGTGTTGTCGAGGCTTGATCGAAAGTCAAATATTAAACTATTTGTTGCATTGAATTCTATAGATATTGTTGTTGATCTTCGAGGAGGAGTGATAGCGTTTCTACTTTTCATCTGGAGTTACTGGGTTCAAATCCCAGTCACGCATAGCATTTTTCACGCCCTAAAAAATTCATTATTATCAATCAGCAGGTATCAGCATGTTGTTAATGTAAATAAATCGAATTCGTTATTTAGTTATACTTTTTATATACCATAATCAAACTGCTTACACAACCTTGTATAAAACAAATGTCATTCCCGGAAAGGATTTTTTTTTGTAAAATAAAAGTAACCTGTAATCAGGCTAATTAGGGTAAGTTAGAAAGGTTTTTCTTTGGCTTGATTACTAAATCGATTGAATGTGTTGTTAAATATTCCACGCTCAACGAAATTCATATGACATTCTGTTCTGTAGTTGATAGATTCACTTATGTTCATTTCAGGAACTCGCCGTATAATGAATGTCTTTTCTCTCTGTGAAAGCAGTTCTGATTGATACCTTATCTTAACTACTTTACAGGCCATGGGATGAATACTTAAAGCGACAAATTAATGTGAATCAATGGTTGCACTCAGTAGTGGAACAGCGTTATCCTTGTTTCTAAAAAGCATACGATTCTGTTACTGATATACTCGTATTCTTTTAAAATTGCCTAATTATTTAGATTCAAAATTAGTCTTCTTAATTATTAAACTGAATTGACTAGTTTTCTGTGGTAGCATAGTATTTGTGAGAATTTGAACTACTATTTGCTTCATTGTTACGCATTATTTACGTTGAAATTACCGCTTTAATTTCAGGTTTTTAATTATTTTATATCACGATGGAATTTAATCATGTTATATTTTTCTATCCGTTCTTTTATTAATGAGTAGTGAAACCTGTTTTATTATTCTAGGCATTTTAATTTATTGTTCAGATATTATGTTGAAATTCAATAACATTTTCTTGTTTTCTTTTCGAAATTTCTATTTTATTGTATTTTTTCTTTTTTTAATAATTTCGCATTTTGAAATGTTACAATTGTTTTCTTTGTGAAAAAGTTAATTATAATTTGACAATTTTATTCAACTTTTTAGGATTATGTCATCTTCATGTTGTATTTTATGATGTAAAACTCCTCATTGTTTAAATTTAATTCTCTATTATTCTTAATATTATTTAATGTATTTAAAACTTATGGTTTCATTCCACACATTAAGTTATAAAAATATTATTAATAACTTAGTTTTTATATAATCATAAAAAAAAACCGAAGCTTTTTTTCAAGTTTGAAAGGACATAACTAGCTTGAAAGTAACGCCTAAGGGACAGTTTATTCCCGGTTCCAAATGGTACGACATTTTTATTCCCTAAAATCCCACCCTCTAATCTATCTTACCGTACTACCCTTCCTCCCGACTTGCCAAAGCTCTAACGCATTGCTCTATATCACTTGTAACTGGCTGTTTTAAACTGTGACTATGCAGTCCCCTAGGCCGTTAGTCTCACCAAATTGGGAGTTTTATGCCTGAAACCACTGTCTTCACAGGAAGTCCCTTTTATACAATGTTTAGACAAATAGGTTTACCATCAAAGATTTACAACAATGATAAAAAAGTTCTAATGATCATTTTGTTTGTTTTTTATCTTTATATTTTTTTTCAATAAATAAAGTCTACTCATTTTCTGATTCATTGGTTTTTCATAATCAATTTTCTTGTAATTATTATGGTTTTTATGATAACTAACAAATAGCTATGTTTAAATTAAGTTAGGTTTCTGAATTTTTGCTTTGAGGAATATCAATCTAAAATCTTAACGGAGTTTTTAAAAAGTATTGAAGTAGTTTAAAAAATGATTCTGTACCAAAAAAGAAATTTGCTTCAAGAAGTAAATAGTGTTGAATTTATAATAAAAAATTTGTCTATTTCCAAAAATCGTCAAAGGATTAATATATTTTCAAACTAAATTCAAGACAGGTATAATAAATGTTATTCTATATTCTTCTATATTCTTCTGTCGCCGATTTTGACCACTTTGGATCTCGTGAAATAACTTTGCGATTTCTTTTTCTTTTATCTCTTTTTTCACTATACTTTCAATAGAATGTTTTTTTCTTTTTTCTGATTTTGTGTTCTTGGTTTTTTCATTTTTACGTTTTACAAACCCTTAAATTTCTTAATCTTTCCTCTAAAAGCTTTTCTTTCCTTCCTTTTTTTAATGCCCATTTTTTATACTTCTTTTTTAAGTTTCTTTTATCCGTATGTTGACTGTTTTGGGATTAGAGTTGACATCTTCAAATATTTTCTTTGGTGATCTGTTCTCAGCGTCTAAAATATTACTTTTCTTTTTCTAATTATGTTATTCCTATATTATATTTAAATAATTATTAATCATGTTTAAGTTTTGCAAAACAGTTAATAATCTTTTGGAATTTTTAAAAGATTTTTTTTTGTGAAACAGTATTTCAATACCTATTACGAGCGTTTCGGAGTGACCTGAAAGTTGATAAATTTTCTTTCTAATGATTGGATGGTTTATAAATGAATCTATGTGCAGATATATATTACTTTAATTAATTCCTTGTTTCTGTTTCGACTATCATCTATTTACTGCATTCTAATTAAATAATATACCCCGAGTTTAGCAAACGTTTATTGTAACAACTACATGTACAAGTTATCCTTACTGACATGATATGCAACTGTGAATGGTTTCTGAATTAAAACCGTACAGTTGTTTTGAAACCTTTTGGATTATCATGCTACTTATTTTTCATAATTAAAGAATCTTTGGCTGTAATTATTTTCTTATTTCAACATTATATTTTTCGTTTTGGAATAATATTCATGATTTTTTCCATTTTGGAAGGAAAATTTTCACTTTTTTGGAGGAAATTATATCTTAAGATAACCACTTTAATTTGTTAATTTAAATTTGGAATTTTTTTTGGGCAGTAAAATGTAATTAAAAATTATTTTTTAACAAAATTAAATAACTTTTTTAATTTTATTGTTGATCGGTGTACAAAATTTTATTATACTTTTATATACTTAATGTTTTTCTGAAGGTAAAATTTAAATGTTTACTCATATTAAATATTGCCATTTCATATATTTTATGCTGCTTCTAGTTCAAGCACGTAGAGGTGCGTATATTTGAGCACTGTAGTATTGTCCTTCAGTTTCTGTTACTAGCTTATAAATTAAGTAACTTAACTGTAAGTAAGGGTAGATACAGAAAGCTTGTGTGGTAACAGTTTCGCCCTTTCGTAATTAAATAAAGTCTGTATGCTACATCGAAACGGCTCTAGTTCCCGAAACTTTTGAGTCAATCTACCTCTTTGCCCGTGTCTTCGTTCCAACTGCGTCGTTTCCTTACTCTAGTATATTTTAGAGTCTTCATTTAATGAATTCTTGTGAGATTTTTGTACATACTGCATTCCTGTAATAATTTTATTAGTATATATTGTATCGACTTTAACATATTTTACGGCATTCTATGAGTTTATTAGTGATTACCAATTAATGTATAATGAATTAATGTATAAAATTCTGGTGAATAATTTAAATAAGGTAATGAATAGCATTAAGTTATTACTAAATAATTTATTACTTATGGATATGAATTTTTCCAAATCTCTTTCTCGTTTCTTGTAAATTTATCAGTCAAAAATATTTTTAAAATTATACGTTTATGTAAAATTAATTGTGTTTATTTTAATAAATAATTATTTACCTTATGTTAAAGTATTAGTCGTTTTAATTGGGCTTGGTGAATAAAATTCGCTTAGAATGGAAACCTACTACTACCATAAATAAAATTATAAACTATTGATATAAACAAACTCAAAACATATCTGGTAGAAGAAAATGGGAGATAATTCTAGGGAAGATATATCTGTTAAACTTTAACTGAACATTTTTGTTTCAGCTTAAATCTATTAATTATTTACTATTCTATTAATCTATTTACTAAAGTGATCAAGTCAACCCATAAGAAATAATCCTTAAAACCATGGATCATTTAATTTTAAGTGATTTTTATCATTAAAAGAGATAATATCTCAAAAAAAATTAAAACAAGAAACTTTTAACACTTACATAAAACATAATATAAAAATCTAAACTTATTAAATAAATGAATAATCAGACTAGTACTCTTTTTCTGTTTAGTCTCCGGAACCAACGTCAGGTATTACTTCACAGGATAAGTGAGGATGATATATATGAGTGTAAATGAAATGTAATTTTGTATAGCATCAAGTCGACCACTCCTGAAATATGTGGTTAATTGAAATCCAACCACCAAAGAACACCGGTATCCATTATCTAGTATTCAAATCCGTATAAAAGTAACTGCCTTTACCAGGATTTGAAGCTTTTAAAATTTTCGACTTTGAAATCAGCTCATTTGCGATGACGAGTTTAACCACTAAAGTTTAACCACATCCCGGTAAGTCAATCATTAGTTCTGAGTACTATGAAAACAAATTGGATAAGTGTGTTTAAAACGCTAAAAAATATGATCTTGTATTAATGAAGTTATAAATAATAACGCCATTAAAAATAAAGATATTGATATAAATGCCAATAATTTAAATAACCAGTCAAATCTGGAGATCTTGGTGGCCACAAGCCTCGACCGATAACACGATTACCAAAGAATTCCTCAACGAAATCAGAAGTTGAACCTGCGTAGTGCGATGCCGCACCGTCATGTTGTAGCCAGCAGTGTCTGTCTTCCTCTTCCAAGAGTGCGATGAACTGAAATAAAATATCCTAATATCGTTCTGCATTAATAGTGTACTCGAAAAAAATAGGACCGATTATTTTCTTCCGCGATATCGCGCACCACACGCCCAACTTCTGCGGGTGTAATTGTTTTTCGTGATAAACGTGGGGATTTTCAGCGCTCCAAATTCTACTGTTTTGGCTGTTTACGTAGCCATCCAAATGAAACCGTGCTTCATCTGTGAAAAATAACGAATCCATAACAATTTTTTCCCTCACGCAGAAATCGACGGAACCGTTGACAATATTGTATCCGTTTTACTTTGTCGGGCTCAAGAAGTTGATGAACCGTTTGAATGCGATAAGGTCGTAATTGTAATTGTTTGGTCGCCCGATGAACAGTTGATTTAGACAAATTAATTTCAGCAGACAAACGTCTGATCGATTTATTTGACGAGGCGAGTAATCGGTCTTTGATTTCAGTGACTGTATCTGTATTCAACACTGACGCAGATCTTTTGTGTTCCTTGTTATTAACAGAACCGGTCTCTCTAAATTTTGCGGCTAACCTTAATACTGATGTTTTGTTAGGAGCCGGTTTATCTGGGTACTTATGGCGAAACAAATCTTGCACTGCAACCACTGATTTCGTACTGAAGTACGACTCAACAATGAAAACACGTTCATCTAGCGAAAACACCATCTTGTCTCTAGCAATACACTGAACGTTATGATTGCATTGTTGTTACTATCGGTAGTGTTCTACTGCGTCGCCGCGATGTTCAGATGTTGGACGAGTCCATTTCAGTAACGAGTAGGGGAGTAAGCTTGACTTGAAATTTCATGGATGAGTGATTGATGGGTTGCGTTTTATATAGGACACCCTGTACTTAAATATAAAAAAACATATAAAGAGAATTGTTTTTTCTTTCGTTCTGTTACCACATCTGATATAAATGTAGTGATCCACAGATTAAAAAAACGCTAGTCTAGGTATTAAACATTTCACATTAAAAGAAATAATCTCATTTATTATAAAACCATTTTTATCATTAATACATGTTTAGAAAATCATTTAACTCCAGTCGGTTGTTATTAGTAGATAGAGCCCTACGTTTTGGTAAAACTATGTATTTCAAACGTCTGTGTATTTTTGATCCAAACTTACCGAAACAGGCTAAGTTATCTTAATCTTACTAAGAAAATATGCATGTAAATGAGGTTGCATAAATTCAAGGGGAATTTTTTCACTTAACAACTTACGGGCGTCTTAAAAATGTTGCTAAAATGTATGGTGAACTGATTCTTGATTTTGATGTCACAGATTCATATTTACGATTAAGAAATAACTCATTGAATGTTTTTTTTTATGTTTAACACCTTTTTTATTGTAATGAATAATACATTGATAAATATAAATTGTTAGTAATAATCTTATATATAGTATTGCGGCTTATTGATTCAAAAAACTCATAACATTATGTTTACTCTGTGAAATCTGATTTCGAATAAGGCCGGCCTCTGTGGCGCGAGTGGTCTCTGCCTTTCATCCGAAGGTCCCAGGTTCAAATCCCGGGTCAGGCATGGCATTCTCACACACGCTACAAGTGATTCATCTCATCCTCCGAAGTAATATCTAACGGTGGACCTGGAGGTTAAAAAAAAAAAAGTCTCAGCTGGTGACTGAATTGTAACAACTTCATATATTAAAGAGTTAGAAGAACGCAGTTCATTTAATTAATAAAGAAGAAATGATTTAATCTGAACATACTGTGTAAACGTATTGTCATCAGGAGCAACCCTGTATGCAAACTTTCAGAAGCGGAAGTGATTCAAAATTCGACTGAAAGGTTCCGTACCATGAATCTCTCTTACATAGTCCAAGAGCGAGTTAATATAAAGTGAAAAAATACACCCAATTCACCGATATTTAACCAAAATATGTTTTTACTTTTCTGTTGCTTTCTTCAATACCCAAACATAGTCTGCTGTGTCACATCCACTAAAATACAGTGATATTAAACCCTACAAGTTAAACACTCTATTTATCACAGATTAAATGGTTATATAGCCAGATAACTATGTCATATTCGTGTGGCTATATACTAAGCATCATTACTCTTAGAGAAAGGAACTTTGAATGGACCACTTGTTCCTTAGGTGCGTTAAATGCGTCACGTATAAGGACGATTGGGATAGATAATTTAAAACTGCATATTAATTTACAGGTTTTATCAAGAATCAATACATTACATGAGCTTGGACTCAGTAGGAGAGGCAGTCGCTTAAAATTAGTCGTCTCCTACATGATACTACGTATTACGAATTCACTTGTCCGTTAATTCTAATCTCTTCGTACCTTTACTTGCATTTCCTTGTACGATCAAATTATCTAGTTTTATTTTATTTTATCTTTTACCAAGTTCTCTTTTTATAAAATTCTGTCACAAAATCTCATCACAACATATCCTTTTTAACTGGGTATTTAAAAATGTTATTTTCCGATTTTCTAATGGTAATGTTTTGTTGTCATAAAACACTACATTTTTTATTCTAGTGATAACGGATAATTTTTTTTCATTCATACTCTCTTGGTTTATGTTTAGTAGTTTTTCTACCTAATTTAAAATTTCTGTAATTTTTGGTGTATGGATAATACATTGTACCCTCATTGTACATCCTGATTGTTACCCTTTTTCTAACAGGTTATTACCATAAATTTTCTATCGCAACTGCCATCTTATAAAAATTAAATCCCGAAAGAAATTCCTTTTTACGTGCAATACCTCAAGAACGCTTTTGAATTTTTTTAGAAGTCATTTTTTGGGATGGAAATTTACGTTCAAATCTTACCTATCTTTAGTGTTAAAAAGGAAGTCCTGGGAACCTACCAGGATTATAAAAATCAAACCTACACGTGATGGTTACATTTTTATACACCGTAGAGTTAAAATATCACTAACTTATGCTTCTACGTATTCCTACCTTAAAACGTTTCTTTACAAACTAAATCTTGAATTGCGCCCGATTCATGAACTATATTTTCCATGTTACTTGGTATTTTAAGGTGATTTTATTGCGTCTAAATAGTAACCTTTTTTTAAGTTAAATAAGAATAGATTTTAAAAGGTTCAACATGTACACTATACAGGCTGTCCCGGGAGGATTTTTTTGCTAAACTTCATAAGCGTATTTCTTTCATTAAAATAATGAAAATAGTTCATATAAACTTGGGCCCGAAAACGCATCGTTAGGGAGTAACGGCTAGTGAAAAATTTAGCCCCAGTATCTGCTTCTCTGCTGAAATTAAGCCCTACTGAAATTCTGGGAAGGTAAATTAAGGGACAGATTTAGTGATTTCTTAACGTTTTTGACCTGAAAAGTTTTAAGAAATGGCTTTCAGAACTACATTATTTTCTACGGAATAGATTGTAATAAACGCTTCTCGGAGCCCCTGCCGCCCACCCCCAGAAGCTGGCCTCCCTTGATCACCCGTCATCGAACTCCAAGCCTCCATAGATTCGCATCAACTCAGCCTGCCGTCGCCTCTCTTCATTGGCCTGATGCGATCATAGTCGAGACACTCTCCCACTTGCTGCTATTGCTGAATATTACCTCGATTATATTGTTGGCCCCCTCCACACCCTGACCCTCGAGCACTACGCGGAAGTTGCGCCATCTAGGGCAAAAAAATACTACATGTTCTGCTGTATCCAGTCCGCCGCAATCGTGACAGTGACTTGCATGGCATCTGCCCATCCTGTACAGGTAGTCTCGAAAACAATCAAGTCCAGACAGGAACTGGGTGAATTCGTAGCCTGTATTACCATGCTTTCGCTCCACCCAGTTCCTGACGTCTCGTATGAGCTCATAGGTCCACCTTCCTTTGTCCGTGAAGTTTTTTAGCTTTGGCGTAAAATAACTTTGTTAAATTTCAATAAACAAATAAAACTTATTTTCTTAATTCTGAGAAAATTGATGTAAATTATCTACCAACAACATCTCACAACAGCAATTTAGTTGTACTTTCACGTAAAATAACAGAAAAATTACACTAATACGTATTTGGCTGCCTGTAGTATTATTATTTTATTTCTTAATTATTATTGGATTAATTACCCGCTAGGGGCGCTGTAATGGTGTACAATAGTAGTAGTCTATATTTAATCTCCCAGGAAGCAAAGCTCTAAAAAGAAAATTTCCAAACAATGTTGCGGTTATGATTCAGATTCTTGCTTCAGTGTGCTGCATTTGTTATTTAGAAAAATGGCATTTTCTATTAGAAAATAATTGTGATACAGTTCTGAGACCCTTTTTTGGGGTTTTTTTTGTCAAAAACCATAAGAAATCACTAAATTCGCCCCTTAAATTTACCGTCCCAGAATTTCAGTAGAGGAGCACATATCGGGGCGAAATTTTTCACTAATTGTAACTCGCAAAGGAAGTGTTTTCGGATCAGTGTTTAAATGAACTTTATTCATTATTTTAATGAGAGGAATACGGCTTTGAAGTTTAGCAGAATCCTCCTGGGACACTCTGTATATTATATACTATAATTTAATTCATCTAACTACACCCTTTTTAATAATTAAACCAATAATTTAGAAAATTAATATTACTAATATCAAAGTTAAAAAAAAGATATTAATATCAAGTTCGCTGAAAGGGAAATATTATCAGGTTAAGTAAAAAAAAAAAAACTTTCGAACAATAAGTGAGAAATTCTCACTGTGGAAATATCGAGAAGTTATCTTATCTTTTAGGTTATTTTTTGTGTCCGGATATTTTGAGATTTTTTTAATATTTTTATTTAATATTTCATAAGAATTCTCTCCTCTAAAATTCTACAAGTCACCTTTACATATTTTCAATTTTTTTCGTTTTTAATTTTTCTTGATTTTTTTTAAGATTACTTATTATTGTATAATTTCTTTTACAATGGCTCTTATATTATTCAATATAGTTCATAAACTATTTTTTCTCTCCACTGATTAACACTTTGAAATCTGAAATCTATGACTATTGGAACAACAATTTATTTTTATCTTTTTTAATTCTTTCTGTACTTCTGAGTTCCAACATCATTTTTAATCATCCATTACCTATATAACCCTCAAACATTTTTCTTTTTTTCTGCCTAGATGAATTATTTCATTCGAAATGGAAAATTCATGTTTTCCTCGTTAATACCTTATGACATTTTCAAAAAAAAACATAAAGCACGTTTTAAGCTCGACTTCGTCTGTGTGTGCTACCATCAATTTATACAATTATATATTTGTATCTTATTTAAGAATATATTATGAAACTTAATTGTGCAAAAAATATTTATAGTTGCCGAGAAATAGGAAATACAGTGCATCGTTTTACTTTACTGGTATCACATCTCTAGAGCTATGCTGCAAGTATGATAATCATTCCAAAAATTGGTATGGGTTTTTGCATTTCCTGACGTTCCATGACCAAGGACCCACGAAATACAAAAAAAAGTGGGGCTAATGATCGTATATACGTGTGTACATGTGTTACGTGTTTGAAGCTTACAACTTTTGACTGGATAAACAGATTTTGATGAAATTTGGCACAGAGACTCCTGTGTATGGGATAATTTGTTGGTAGTGATCATCTCCAGGGGATAAGGTCCCCATTGGAGATCAATTTTCTCAAAGATTTTGCTTGCATAACCCTACATTATATTAAGTTCAGTAAATGTATACATGCTTATCTAACCATTTTTTTTTTTTAATTTCCCCCAAATTTTTCCCCTTTCCAATAAATCAAAAAAGCTATCTTTTTATTTATTGTATATTTTTAAACGATTTTTTTATGTCTTTCTAAGCGGCAAAATAAATACTTCAGGGGCAATATTTTATTAAACCTTACTGGTTCTGTTTTATGGATGTGGCGATCTTCTGTTTACCTGGAGATGTCTTTCATGAATTCTTCATTTGTATTTGTGTGGTTTTACTAGGGCATACCTGCCTATAAATCTGCCAGTGATGATTCTGTTTCTTAATAGATTTAGCTTTAAAACTACACTTGTAAAAAACGTGTTTTTTTTTTTGTTTTTTTAATAAAAGCTTATTTGGGGCTGATGCTCTTATTGGGAATTTTGATTGCTGAAAGTGGTACTTGAAGAGTGCTTAACAAATATACGTATTTTTTATCTGTTAGTAGAAATCTCAGAATTATTTGTGAAATTTTTCTTTTATATTTTTTTCAACTTTTCACTATTCATGAAAATGAAATGTTTTGATCAGTAAATGTATAAACGTACTAAGGTGTAAAACCAGTGGTTTTTTCTTTTAATTCAACTTATTTCTAGATCCTTTATCGGTCTTTGTGCTGTGAATTTTTCTGCTGGTCCCTTCTACTCTATTTATTTTATAAATCTGTCCTTTACTGAGATGAATTTGTCATATTATGACACATTTAATCGTTTATTGCGCTATAATTTTTAAATGTGTATTTTTACGCGCTATTTTTTTTTAATGATTTCACGTATTTTTTTATTTTATTTTTTTTAACTTGAATAAGTTTGTAAAAAATCATTAAAATAATTTTAGATGTTATTGCAAACGATGCCACCACGGTTTTCCCCAAAGCTCATCGGAGTGAAAATGTAAAAGGACTTCCTTTGAAATACTTTTTCCTTTATTTTTTTCTTTATTACTTTCTCAGTGAATTTCAAGCAGACAGCTCTGTGGTCTTATAATTTTTTAGCTTTTGAAATTATTAAAATAATGATTTAATGGTAAATGAGGTCGTACCAAAGGTGCTTCCTACAGGGTTTTCTTTTATTATTGCTTTCTATGAATCTTGAAAAATTTATTTCTTTTTTTATTTATCATAATTATACTACACCGTTCTACGACTGAAAAATTGTATGTCTTAATGAATAAAGTTTTTTTTTTTTTTAAATTGGAATTTCAGTTTTTTTTTGGTTTATTATTTTTTTTCATTCCACTTAGAATATTAGATTAATTAATTAATGCCCTAGTTTTTAAACTTCTTATCCAGGAAATTAAAAATCAAACTAGTTTTTTTATATTTATATTTCTTACAAAAATTGTATTTATAAATTAAGTTAAATTTCAGTATATAGTTAAAAGTTAAGTAACATCTATTTCTCATTCTTCTTTTAATGATGGATATAAACTCCCTTGAACATGAATCAGATGTTTTGTTTTATGTTGACGTCGACATTTGTTTATTACTTTCTTCTTTTCTATCTGTTTTTTTACTTTCTTGTTATTTTCCACGCTAATTATCATAATGGTTCTTTTCATCGTTATTATTTTTTCATAACAGAAACCAGTACATATTTTTCGTAGTGGTGTCTGTGTTACTTTTTTTTTAATCACTAGCAGATAAATGGAATATTTTTGTTTACTATTTCTTTTTTAAAGATACGAAATGAATTATTTTTTTGGAGTAAAATAAGACTTTTAAATAATGTTATTACCTACCGTAAATAAAAAATAATCAGTATTTATTAATTTTTGATTTTCTTAAGTTAAATTACGTGATTCCTCTCTAACAGATTTTTTATTTATTAACCTCAATAAAAGGAATCAATTTAGTTGTAGGATTTTATTGCTATTTATTTACCTAAATTGATGTATGAATAAAAGTGCGCGAATTAAATACAGTAATTTGCTACATTACAGCAAGTTTTGTTATCAGTTTTTGTCGTAAAATGAACGTAGACAAAGTGGGTGTAATCTAAGTTCACTCCTTTTAACCTTTACAGGAATACCTATTTTCAAGAAAAATCCTTTACAGCCCCAGGTTTACTCAAGAAAGTGAAGAGGGAATGAGTGGTTTCTATTGTGTTTTTCTATCAGATATCGACTCCACCTAGATAAATGTAGGTATTGTCGACCATCATTCACATCAGGAAAAATAAATTTTTGTGAATCTTTTAGGTGCTTTAGATGTGGTGAGCCATTAGATAGACGAATGTGTTGTGTAAAATATAAAACAATTTGCCTCTTTCTCTTGTGAAATAATTTATCATTCACGATGATTATACTCCTTAAGGAAACTCTTAAATCTGTAATTTTTATTAAAATAGTAATTAATTGTGGTAGATTAAAATTACAATGAATGGTAGTAATATTTTTTTTAAATATTAATCAATAATTTAAACCGTCTTCGTAAATAAAAACCGGTACACAACTTCATCCGTATCTATCTTTTTTCGATGCATTTCCACATAAAATTAGTGGAAGATATTTTATGTATATATTTATATATTTTTTCCTTTTTTTTTTAAGAAAAATAGTTACATAGACGATGTGAAAATACTTTACATTTGTTTGTTATCATTTTTGCATAGTACTGGATTGTTATCGAATAATATTTAACTTGAAGTCGGTATATATTCAAAGTATTTTCACGCAATTAATCTTTACTTAGGGGATCATATAATTAAACTAGGAGATGAAATGTTGCCGGCCTCCGTGGCGCGAGTGGTAGCGTCTCGGCCTTGGAGGTCCCGGGTTCGAATTTCCGTCAGGCATGGCATTTTCACACACGCTACAAATCATTCATCTCATCCTCTGAAGTAATACCTAATTGTGGTTCCGGAGGTTAAACAAACTAAAAAAAAGATATGAAATTTAATAGAGTTATATACCGTCAGCTCATGCTCGGTAGTGGTTACTTAGCTGCTTCTGTACTTTTAATTTCTGTTATATTTTTATCAAAACCTGTTAAAAACACAGGTTGTGATTAACTGCTGGTCGCGTTTTTCTTATTTACTATACCGGTAATAGAAATCGAAAAAAAATTGTATTTAAATAGATTTAGATAGATAACTTTGAAAAATTGCGCTAAGAATTAAAAATAATACTGTTTGATTCTTTAAGTTTTTTGATCTTTTAAATCTGTTGCCAGTTTAAGTGTTAGTTTGTTGTGGACAGGTTTATCTTTTTAATTTGGGGCTGACTTCTAAAAGGAGAAAATATAGTATTTTTCCCCTTTTTATTGGATTTTTTATGGCTTTCTTTTTAAGCTTATTTTACTTCTTACTGTTTTTATGACGGAAAATAATAATATAAAAAAATATCCCAATAACATACAGATAAAATACATATACGGTATGTTGGTATAGTATTATACGTATATATATATATATATGTATATATACATATGTATATGTATATGTATACTAGCATCTCCATCGCGGCTTCGCACGCGCTATATAATTATTTGCGTGTACCGTAGCGGTCAATTTTTATTTTATTTTTTTTAGCCAAATAACCGGACCCAGGTGCAGCCAGTCGCGTCGCACATACAGTAACAGTGGGAGTGGCTGTGTTGGTTGAGCCGCCGCGCTGTACAGCGTCGCACTCCTTCAAAAAATCGAAATTAAAAAAACTGCGAAAATAGTTTTTAGGTATTTATCTGAAGAATATTTGCAAGCTTATATTTAGTGAATATCTCATATAGTATACTCGGAAATGGGAAAAATTTGCATTCATTATTCAAAAGTTTTTACCTTTTTTTTTACCCCCTTTCGAGGTCGAATTTCAAAGACCTCTTTCCCCTATAAAGGTAGAAATTAGAAATCTCTGTAGATGTGTTTTTAGATATTTACATGAAGATTAAACACACCAGAAATCAAATTTATATATTCTATTCTTACCGAGGAATTAAAAAAATAGTCGAGTCTCAAAAAATAATCAAAAATCCATTTTAACTCCTTAAACTCGGGATTTCAAAAAATCTGGAAATTGTTTTGTGTATATTCAAATGAAGATTACACTCACCAAAAAAGTTTTTTATCTTCATTTGTTATAGAGAAATTCAAATATAGTAAATTTCATTGTTACTCCATTTTAACCCTTTGAACTCGGAATTTCAAAACTCCTTTGGTGTGCTCTTACACCGTAAGAAGAACGTGGATACAAATTTTCATCAATTTATCTTTAATAGTTTTTGCTGGGGGTTGATTATGCCCAGTGTATGATAACAGTGTGATACAGTGAGTGATATAAGTCACTCACAACATGTTTTTTATATACATACACACACACACACACACACACACACACACACACACACACACACATATATATATATATATATATATATATATATATTCTCGTTGCGGCTTCGCCCACGCTGAATGGTTAGTTGCGTTTCCCGTCGCAGTCAGAGAGGATATTTAGCCGGTCACGTTTCGCTCGCCCTTCCAACTAGCGAGTGGGCTGTGCTCCTTGGCTCTGCTGTGTTCATTAAACTCATGCTTTTGAGAATAATAATTATAAATAAAAGTTAAAGCCTATTCAATTTATAAAATTTATCAGTGTATTGTAATTTCTTCAGAGCAACAATTTGGTCAGTTCTGGACTCGAAACTTTAAGTGATCTAAAAATGTGGGTTTCAAAACACTCGGCCTCCTCGTAAAAATATTAGTTATAAATGGTTACGCGTACCTCGTACGATTATAAATGTATTTTTCCTGGTTCATAGCGTTACCCGACAAAACCATCCTGACCCCGATGCGAATGCCACAAGTGGCATTCCCATCGGTGTACTACTTGCTGTATAATGAACTCAAAACAAAAACACATCTCACAAAGTCTTAAGCAAGACTGAACATACCTAACTAAACAAAGTAATTGAATTACTTACCCATAGAAGGTAAAAGTGAGTTCAACATACAACACGAAACATAAAAATACTATACGGAAAAATAACAACACAGTAATATTGAAACAAAACAAAGCACAATAACAACAAGAAAAACATAATTTTTAAAACAAAACCTCAACAATAACAGAATACAAGAGAAATCCAAGCAGAGCTATAGATCCCCTCAGCAATCATTTCCTTTGCTAAGTACGCTGTAAAACTCTCCGTTATTGCCCATTCGGTCTGGCTCCTCCAGTTTACACGGGATCCAACGCCGACCCAATAAGATCAAGCCGACAGATGGTCTCCGTGCGCATTAACTCGTACTTCAAGCACCCATAAAGGACGTGGTAGGTATCGTCCAATTGTCCACACTGAGGAAACTTCACAGAATCTACCAGGCCGAATTTCTGTAGTCTGTCCTTAAAACCACCATGACCGGAAATAAATTGCATCACATATTTATTAGGGTGTATCCAAGAGGCATCCCGCAAATCAAGAACATTTGGAGAGATATCAGGCGTATATCGCCCATCATCTGTCTCATCCCATCTGGCCTGCCACAAGGCATTGCCATGTTGTTCAACTTCTCGAAATTTATCCTGACAAAGTTACCTGATAAACACCAGTAGGAGGTGACCAAACTTCGTTTTTCTTTTTTTTTTGTAATTTTTGAATTACTCTTTATTTAGTCGAATAATCGGAGGTAGGTACAACCAGTCGCTTCGCATATACAGTAATAATCGCAGTGGATGTGTTGGTTGAGGTGCACGTCGCACCCCTACAATCGAAATTCAAAAAACCCGAAAATGGTTTTTAAATATTTATCTGTAGAGTATTTGCAAGCCCCATTCTAGTGAATATCTCGTTTAGTGTAGTCGAAAATGGAGAAAATTTGCAATCATTGTCAAATTGTTTTTGCCTTTCTTCACCCCTTACAAAACGAATTTCGAAAATTCTAGTAATTGTTTTTTAGATATTCATGTGAATATTATACACATCAAAAATCAAGTTGATATCATTTTTTATCGACAAATTATAAAAATAGTAAATTTCATTGTTACTCAATTTTAACCTTTTAAACCTGGTATTTCAAAAAACTCCTTTCATAGTGCGCACTTGCACCGTTAAGAAGAACTTATATACAAAATTTCATTAATATATCTTCTATAAGTTTTGCTGGGCGTTGTTTATGAATCGCTTATAACATATTGATTTATAAACATACTAGTCTTCCCGTCGCGGCTTTGCTCGCGCTGTATGGTTGGTTACTTGTGTTTCCCGTCGCAAGTAACGAAATAAATTAATTTTCATCAATTTACCTTCAGTAGTTTTTGCTGGGCGTTGATGAATCTGTCAGTCAGTCAGAACAAGTTGCTTTATAGATACAGATATATTGACAGTTACAAAGGAAATCAAGGGAGGAAGTGAAAGAGAATGAATGAGAAAAAAAGGTGTTGCAGATCGCTCAGTTTTTCAGATTTATTTTTTTTATTAAGGTATAATGAGTGGATATATGTCTGTTACATGTAACAATAATTGATAAAAAAATAGACTGAGATTAAATTAAGAGAATAGCTGTTATAAAGAGAAATGTTACTCATACTACTGAAAATTACTTTATAGACGATTTAATATTATGTTTTACCCTTTTCCTATCAAAGTCTCTAAAGTCACGGATTTTATATTTCCGTATAAAATCCTTTTTGTTGAAACAGATAACATAATCCAATGTTGTAGAGTTTTTTTTTTTATTTTGGCAAACGAAAAAGTACATCATTACATTGTACTAAATGTTTTTCTTTTTATCTTTAAATATTTTATTCCTTTTATTTTATAATTATGAAAATTATTTTATGAGTTAAAAGAATTAAACTAAAAAATATGATATGACACCACATAACTTGCTTGTACGTTTATTAAATTACATATACACATTTTTTTAAAATGAAAAGTACATAAAATTCTATTTCATTAATAACTTTTGATATTTTTTCATATTTTTTTTTATTCAAATATTTAAAACAATCTAGTAATATCTAAATATTTCATTCATTAAACTTTTATTTGGCTAAACTGTGGAACCGATGAAAATAAGTACCACTTAACATATATCGTTGAAAATTTTTCAATGAAGGCTTATTACTGCAGTTAAGAAAAAGTGCAAAATCCAAATTTTTTTTGATTTTGGGCTTTTTTGGACACTTTTGGTCACGTCGATTGCAGTCAAAATGGGAGGCGCACAACTAGATGTTATAACAGTCCTAAATGCAAAATTTCAAAACCATACGGCCAATCGTTTTTAAGTTATGCGAGATAAATACGTACGTACAGATGTCACGGCTAAACTAGTCAAAAAATGTATTCAGGGATGGTCAAAATGGATATTTCCGTTGAAATTTGAAAACCGAAATTTTTCGCGATTACGATACTTTCTTTACTTCGTACAAGAAAGTAAAATACATGCAACATTTAAACATTTTCCTTCCTATCTTTTTTCTTTTTCATCATCAGAAACAGTTTTTAAAATTTAATAAAAGTAATTTAAAGATTAAGTAATTTCCTCTTGATGTTACTTAATGAAAATTATGAATAAGTTTTATTTTTATCAATTTTTTTGTAAATTATTTTCATTGTTATTATTTTTTTATCGGCCTGAATTTTTTTCAAAGCATTACCAATTAAAGTTTATTAATAAATAACTTTTTTATCAATTTTATTCGTAGTCTTTTAATTGTTAAGAAACGGAAAGAAGTTAGTACAGGTTCTATTGTTGAGATATTCATTGATGGATGTGTTAATAGTTCTAATCTGTATTTCGAAAATGTAAAAAAGTTCATTTTCTTCCGCGATATTAAATGTTTTTTTTTTTTATTTTATTTATTTTTTTCATGATAGCTAATTATTTGTAAATTTATTGGTTTTTATGTTCAGTGTTGTCCGTTACAATACCGGTCAAAATATTCTTGGTTTAAAATCTCTTTAACTTTATTTAAAAAATTTCAATTAAATTGATGAAGCCTTCTCAGTCAATGAAGTATTAACATGCTTAATTACTTTGCCAGAAATTTTGCTCTAAAGTTTTTTAATTTTTTTAAAATTTAGTTCAAATTCTCTTCATTGTAAACCGATCATTAAAAACTGGTGATTCTGCTAAATCAATCTGGATATCCTCTAATGCATCTTTGGTTTTACACGGAGTAACATAAGTACATCGGAATTATTTTCGTCTTTAATTGCCTGTTTCCCCTACTGAATAGAATCAAATTATTTAAGACATTATATTAATTTATTACATTAAACTATCTTCCCCATTTTTGCTATGAATAACATTTATAAGTTATCTGTAATACAGGTAAACTAATCGAGTTTCTTTGAAAGTAATGCTCTTTCCTTCTAGCCGACCAAATCATGAATAACCTGTAAACTTAACTTTACATTAATTTCCGATAATATTATTTTTTTTTTCTCAAACACATCTTAAAACCTTTTATTAAATTATAAAAATAATTAAAAATTATAAAGATAATGAAAGTACATTCCCAACAGATGTCAGTCTATGATATTTGATGTTTTTGGAAACACAGCCTACGGTATTGCTAATACAGTCGACCATTTTTATCATTGTTAAACCTTTCAGGTTCAAGTGGGATCGGCAATTTTTTTTCGAGGTTTACTGTCCCTATAACTATTAGTTCAATGAATTTGAAATGATTAAATATGGTTATATCAGTTCAAAATACACATTAAAACTATTTTTAAAATACATAATTTCTATGTGTATAAATTCTGATTCAATAAGCTGTTGTTAATAACTATTTTAACGGCCTTCTTGTTGTTAAATTTAATTTATATCAACTTGTATTAATTTTTAAAAACTTAATTCAACTGTTTCTTACTAAGTTTGAAATCTTTTATTCTAAATCTGTTTTGTTTTCTTCAATCATTTTTACAGCTACTGCCGGGTCTTTGTGTGTGGGTGAGCGCGCGCGCGCTCGCAGGCAAATGCTATTACTGTTACCGGCTTGCCGGGGCTGACGTAGCTGCAGATTTAGTGCAATGTTAGTGTATTCTTTAACGTACTCAGGCCGACCATTCCTGAGATGTGTGGTTAATTGAAAACCAACTATCAAAGAACACCGTTCTCCACAGTTTAGCATTCAGTCCATATAAAAGGAACTTCCTTTACAAGGACTGAAACCTAAGAACTCTCCACTGCAGTTAAACATTAGTTAAAAATCTACACCTATTTTTGTTTAGATCTTCATAAATTCAGAATATTAATAATAGTGTAGAGTAATTAATATTTTAAGAACTGTAATAATAATAATAATAATAAAAACGTAATAGATAAGCTGTTATCACGAAATAGCTGCACTTGTTATAAAATATTGTTTACCTTATTAAATACTTTTGATTATATTTATAAAATAATATTTGTGTACAAAATATTCAACATAAAAATGTTAAAGTTAATAATATAGTGGTAATAAATAACAACAGTGAATAATGTGATTTTTTTTTAACTTTGTGTTGCCGCATGAAATATGCACCCTGCAAACAGTTATGATACTCAGTAAATGCTGATCATTCTGTCGAGCAAGAACTGAGCTACTCTCGTGATTCCACAAGAAAAAAATAAATTATACATGAAAAGTAAACGTCTTCATTAAAATATGGATAGATATATGTTTATTTATTTATTATATTCCTGACATCTTTCAATTTGTTAGCATCTGTTCGTAAAATATTCCATTGCCTAAAAAGTGAAAAAAATTGTGAAATTGGCGTAAAAAGTAAACTAAAACTAATATTAAAGTAATATTGAGTTTTTTTTTTTATTTTTAATTGAACTTCTTAGAACTATTTTGCAAATTTGTTGAAGTACTCATAAAATTTAACCTATTTTTTCTGTTTATTTTATATAAATATATATTTTTGTAAGAAGATATTGTAGTCTCATAAATTGTTAAAACTTATTCCGCATCTTTTATAAGTTTTAAACTTTTTTTATTCTTTCAGTTAGGTAGCTATATAAGAACAAAGAAAGTTTCTAAATTTAAATAATGCTTTTATTTTATTGCATTATTAATGAATGCAATATTGGAGTTGTTTTTGTGGTAAGTCGGTCGAAGCCGAGAGTTGGATGCCTCCTAGTGAAAATTCAAGTAGCTTTTTTTTATTCTTTACTTAATCTAATTTTGAAAATATATTTTCTACGAAGTGGCACTGTTGAATATTTTAAAGTATATTTCTACCACTTCAAAAAGATTAACGATCGTTGATTTTATTAATATATTTTTTATTTTATTGCATTTGTTTTTTTTTTTGTATCATCTTGAATTCTTAGTTTTTAACCGTTAATAAAAACAGTAATACTATATATCGATAAAAATATAAATATATGGATTTTATTTATTTCATTTTCATATATTTATCTTTTTCTCGCAAGTTTAATTTAATATTATAAAAAGTTTTTTATAATAATTTTGGTATAAAATTAATTAATTTAATTTTGATTTTTTTTTTAATACAAGAAATAAAACCATTTGTTAGATCTTTAAATGATAAAACCTTTGCCAGTAATATCTTCATTTCATTTATTACTACCAGGAAGTGACGGGCTTATGTAGTTAATTGATTATCTAAAAGGAAAGAAACCGGTTGAATGAACACAGTCTTTATTCACTGTCTCTATCAGCAACTCTTAAGTCTGACAGAAGGTAAACGATCGGTAATGTAGGAAGCATCCCCGACTAATAAAAATTAATATATAGCATTAAACTTTTGAATTGTGTACATTAATTGGCAAAAAAAAAATTAATAAATTTAAAAAAATAGATTATTTCAGACTTTAACGGACATGATCAATTATTTCTATAACGGAATTTTTCATTTTAAAACCAACAATAATCAACTGGCTTACTACAAATGGTCAAGGTTAACCTGAAATTTTGTGTTTAGGTATACAGTTTGCTTGGCTGTTACGTATTGCGTGTAGAATTCAGCGCCCTCTAAATATGACGTAGTAGTGTCGTGAACACCTAGTAACCAGTTACCACTAATTTCAGAATCCTAATTTTATTATTGATGTTGAAATTCGAAATTTAGTCTCGATTAAGAAATATTTTAATATTCCTTGAACAATTTATTGTTTAATGACACATTTTTTCTGTAAAACCGAAATCTTTTCAATTGTTACTGTTATTTTGTTTTTTGTTTTACTTTGTTGTTTTTATTTTTGTAGTACAAGGAAGTATTGTAATCGCGAAAAATTTTGGTTTTCAGATTTCAATAGAAATATCCATTTGACCATCCCTTAATCAATTTTGACTAGTTTCGGCGTGACGTCTGTACGTACGTATGTACGTATGTATCTCGCATAACTTAAAAACGATTAGACGTAGAATGTTGAAAATTTGGATTCGGGACTGCTGTAACATCTAGTTGTGCGCCTCCCTTTTGATTGCAATCGACTGGACCTAAAGTGTCCAAAAAAGACTTTTTCTTAACTGCAGTAATAAGTCCTCATTCAGAGCTTTTCAACGATATTTTATAAGAGGTACTTATTTTCATTGGTTCCAGAGTTATAGCCAAATAAAAGTTTAACTATGAAATATTTGGATCTTACAAGGAGAAGGCACATCGGTTCAAATCCGACTTCATTCCCTTTTTTTTTAACTTTTTTAAAATTTAAATATATTGATTTATTAATAATTATTAACCTGATTGTAAAAAAAAATAAATATAATAATTAATATTCAATAATAAAACTATATGAAAAAAAAGAAGTTATTAATGAAATAAAATTTTATGTACTTTTAAAAATGTGTATATGTGATTTAATAGGCGTACAAGGAAGTCATGGGATGTCCACATCAGATTTTTTTCTATTGTCTTTGTAACGCAACACTTTTTTAAACTAATTAAAATCTGAATTTAATTATAATTTGTTGTTTATTTCTGTAAGAATATGTTAAATTGATTTGTTTTGCAGCTTTCAGTAAGGTTAAAAAATGGATACTGATTCACGCAAAAAAATAAAACTTCACTTCGAAATAATAAATTTCATATATTTATCCTTGGATTCAGTAACACAAGTTTTAGTCAGAATGCAGAGTATTGATGTCGCCTTTGATTACTTTAACTTTATTTTTACAGGGGTAATGAAAAGTCACCAGAGAATAGGACAGCATACTTTCTACATTTGCGCCGTAGATCATCTCCACAATTTTGTGGGAGGTGGAAATACTCAACTAAACTATTACCGTTTATTTTTTCTTTTCATCTTAAATTCAGTTTTAATGAAAAATTAAAAAGAAGAAACTCTTAAATTTTTGTAAAGTAGTATTTTTACCCATGACGGGATGAAGACGGTATATGCATGTTAAGGATAAGAGGTGAGTGTGTGTGTTTGTCTGTTACCATTTTCCTCAAAAACTACTAAACCGATTTCGATGCGGTTTTTTTAATTACATAGGTATCACTTCAGAGCAGGTTCTTACCTATGTTTTACGATCATAAGCCACCAGAAGGCAGCCCACCGTGCTTGTCTAGTTGTTTCCTCTTCATCGCAAATCAACTGATTTCGAAGTAGAGAGTTTTAAGGTTCAAATCCTAGTAAATGCAGTTACTTTTATACGAATTTGAATACTAGATCATGGATACTAGTGTTCTTTGGTGGTTGGGTTTTAATTAACCACACATTTCAGGAATGGTCGACCTGAGATTGTAAACTTCATTTACGTTCATACATATCATCTTCATTCATCCTCTGAGGTAATATCTTACGGTGGTTCCGGAGGCTAAACAGAAAAAGAAAGAAAGGTCACCAGAAGGCCCTGCTGTTTCTCTAAAACGGCTGGACCGATTTTGATGCGGTTTTTTGCATTACATAGGTATTACCTCAGAGCAGGTTCTTAGATTAGTTTTACGGTTATAAACCGCCAGGGGATGCTTCGGTAGATACGTTTCTTCAAAACGGCTTCGTGGGTTTTTTACAATTTTTAATTTTATCACTTTTTACCTCTCAAATCATCAACCTGATCAAACCTTTCTTTCTTAACAAACGCATCCTTAATTAAGAACAATTATTAATTTAAAATGTCAAATGTATCTGACAAGTTAAAAATGTTAAACAGACATAAAAATTTTTGTTTTTTTATACAAACTGTTCAAAACATATATACTTTCTTTTGTACATTTATTTATATAAATATTTTTCCAGGTGCAGTTTAAATAAGTAGTTTAAAATAACTTTGAAACATGGTACATAACACTGAACCAGATCAAACGTTACGAATATTTCTGTCAAGAAGAAAGGTTTCAGGCGAAAGTTATTTAGTTATGATTTTTACCTTATTTTTAGGACAATTTTATCGTTAAGTTTTTTAAATCTCTTAATTTTAACTAAATTTAATAAATGTTACTACTTTTTAATAAGTTATAAACTTATTAATTCATTAATGTAGAATTTATCTCCTCTAAGTTTATTTTTAATAAGCTGTTTTTTTTGGCTTGTTCAAGAAATGTTTATTTATGTATTATAGTTAAACTCCTACTTCATGCAAATTGAGTTGCTTGCTTACGCATACACTCACACATACACACAGATACAAAATGTGTGTGTTAACACTGGCTTATATTCGCGTTCTACTGAATTCGTTCAATTCAAAATTATTTAAAGAAAGCATAATTTTAATAAAATGTATTTGTTAATAAAGGATATTATTCTGTTTGAATATGAAAGTAAAAAAAAAAACTTCTGGTATCCTTGAGATAACATTTTAAAATGTCAAATAAACTAAAAATTATGATTTGTATGAAAAACGTTTTCTAAAGAAAAACAAATATAATTGATAACTGGATAAATTAAAAGAATATAATAATTGGACGGAAAATAATTAATATAATCTCTTGCTTTTGTTGTTAAAAACTCATTACATTATATCCGGTTCACCTGACATGTAAGTTTTTATTAGATAGTACGTTATTGTTTATTTCTTTTTTTTAATATAAGAATTCTGAAAAAAAAACTCACAAGTAAACTTAAGACGTATTGTTTTATATTGTGTAAGTTATCTTGAATAGAATTCCTGTATTTCGTTACATTCTGTAACATTAATTTACTGAACTATTGATTACAGTTAGTATAGGCCATATATAGGACGTAATATAGACTATGTATGTACGCATTACTTTAAGATACGAGCCTTACACCGTTAGATACTATAATCATTTTGTGTTTACGTGTGTGTTTATATACTTATGTTTACAGTGTCGTCCGTGTTCTAATATGGCAAATAGGTTTACTGCCTTTCCACCTAATGGCCTTACCGCCTTCCTTGTATGTAAACAGCACTAATGAAACGTACATTATATATATATATATATAGTTCCTCTATAGGTATGTATATATATATATAACTGTGGAGTATGGTATCCGTGTATTGGGTAGTCGGTTACATTATACCAATCACTAGCGCTGATACCGGACATTATTGTCACTATACAATAATATATACGTTTGAGGGTTATTCCTTCTGTGTTTAGCTTCTGTATATTAATATTGTATATGACTTTAATCCACCTGGTTGATATTCAAATTAGTACACCTTGTTTGAATGTATAGTACTGTTGTTAATATTACACAGTAGATATATATTGTTAATACATGCATATTCTATATCATTGATTGGATCAGGATTGATTACGTTGGTTTTGATTATTTACTCTTTGGTTTATTTACTTACCTTTGAATAGCCGGTCTCATCTTTGTTTGTTTAGTATTTAGTTAAATTAACAAAGATACCAATGTTAAATTAAATCTTAATTTTTTACTATTATTGTTTTAATTAAAAAAAAAAAAAATGTTTATTTATATAATATACCAGTAATTGCTTACGCGAGCGAGACTTTATGTAGATTAAATCAGAAAAATAGGACTGAACCTTTGCTTAAAGTTCAATTAGTTATGCAGGATTCTTAGAATCTGCATAAACAAAAAATATAAACACGAAAATCAGTACAGATTATTGGGTAATAAATTTCTGTACAAAACTTGGAATCCTTAATTGATACTATGAAAAAGAAGCGAATTTCTTTCTGTGCACACTCGTTAAGATTACCACAGGATAGGATTACTAAGAGAATTATCGATCAATTTTGGTCTTTAAAAAATCCGCCATTATGGATCAAAGAAATTAAAGAAGACATGCAAGAATTAAATTTGACTTACGAAGATTTACTTAATAAATCCGAAAAATTAAAATTTGTTATTAAAGATCCGAATACCAACTTTAAAGAAAGAACTTTAATTATACAAAAAGGGTTTATTCAGAAGAGGATCGTAAAACAAGATCATTAAGAATGACTAAATATTGGGAGAAAGTAAAAGCTAAGAACTTAGCCAAAAGATCGGCAAAAAAGACTTGAATTATCTGACTAAAGTGGTTCTTTGCGGCCTTAAAAGTAAAAAAAAAAAAAAAATCTACTTTTACAAGAATTTTTTGGATTTTAAGAAAAATTATAAAATAATTTTTTATCCATTTTATTTTAATTTCGGTCCGTACAAAAAAAAAAAGATTAATTCTATTACAGATCCTTTTCGCGGCGTAACATCTGTGTGGTTTAAGATTCTATGATTGTCATGCTTTATATCCATTTTAAACCAAAGACTTTTTAATACTTCTACAATTACTCAGCAAAGACTCGTTTTTTTTTTATGTATGGTTTAGTTCCTTAGATTATTACTGTGGAATAATATTACTTTTCCCTTCGTTTTTATCTGATATAATTAATACAATTTAAGGTTCCTGGAATTAATAAAGTACCTTTGAATATTATTTCTTGCTTATTTGATTTTTAATAGCTTATGAATTCAGATAATTTAATCCACCTTTCAAAAAAATTTACTTTATTTTTTCTTAATACTTTTTGTTGACGTGATTAGCTTTAATTAAATGTACGAGTAATTCATTATTTTTTCTCTTATTTAAACTTTTTAAATAATAAAAGTTCATAATGATGCCCGCAGGTTAATGAAATTCTCATCTGCTTAAACTTTATTCTTTCTTTTTCCTGTTTAGCCTCCAGGAATTACCGTGCAGGTATTACTTCAGAGTATGAATGAGGATGATATGTACGAATATAAATGAATTGTAGTCTTGTACAGTCTCAGATCGACCATTCCTGAAATGTGAAGTTAATTGAAAGCCAACCACCAAAGAACACCGGTATCCACGATCTAATATTCAAATTCGTATAAAAGTAAGTGCCTTTACTAGGACTTGAACGCTGGAACTCTCGACTTCCAAATCAACCTGTTCGGGAAAACGCGTTCACCACTATAACCCAGTGGGTTATGTGCTTAACTGATATACTTTAAATTAAGTTTTGCGAACTTGGCACCGTTTGGTATAATAACTATTATATATAATATTAAGAGCAACTTACCAAAATTCAAATTCGACTTCCTCGAGCGCTTTCGTCTATTCTGCCATCTTCAGGACGAGTATAATTATGGTTGAAATATATAAAATTATAAAACTTACTTAATTAAATTTTATATATATATATATATATATATATATATATATATAACAATTGATCGTCATTTTGTTAAAGTTAGTCAAAAGTTAAAATTTTAAGTCAAAGTGACTACGTCCGCATTGTAATAGTTTGACAGTTATTAACAAATTTTTATGAATTTCACTAATTCATAACAATTGTGAAACTATTAATATACGCACATAGTCAGTTGACTTAAAATTTTAACTTTAGACGAATTTTAAAATAATGAAGATCATTTGTTTTATATATATATATATAATTTAATTGTGTAAGTTTTATCCTTTTATATTTTTAATCATAATTATACTCCTCTTGAAGATGGCAGCTGAAAGCGCTCGAGAAAGTGAAATTGGAATTGTTGTAAGCTGTTCATAAAATGATATATAATAGTTATTATACCAGACAGTGCCATGTTCGAAAAACTTAATTTAAAGTATATCAGTTAAGCACATCAACCCACTGGGTTTGTCTAGTGGTGAACGCGTCTTGCCGAACAGGTTGATTTGGGAGTCGAGAGTTCCAGCGTTGAAGTTCTAGTAAAGGCACTTACTTTTATACGAATTTGAATATTAGATAGTGGATACCGGTGTTCTTTGGTGGTTGGCTTTCAATTAACCACACATCTCAGAAATGGTCGACCTGAGACTGCACAAGACTACAGTTCATTTATACTCGTACATATCATCCTCGGGAGTAATACCTGAACGGTAATTCCTGGAGGCTAAGCAGGAAAATGAAAGAAGAAAGTTAAAGTACATCCGTTTTTCATTAACCTGCGGGCATTATTATGAACTTTTATTATTCAAAAACTTTAATTTTGTGTAGTTAGCCGTCATTTATAATTTATTTTAAGAATAAATTAGCGTTCAAACGATTCATAGGTGATTATAGTAGTATTACATTCTTTAATAAAGCGTATGAAATTATGTGTTGTAAAAGGTTTTTTATCCGATCTAAACTCTGAATAACATAAAATAAATTTTTGTTATTACAGGATTATCTTTCTCTTCATAAGGTTTTCATAGTTTATTAAATGCATACGAACGAGTTAAAAGTTTCTATGTTCAGTTAATCCAGCCACCTGTTGACAGTGTAACTGTTAAAACTGTTGCGTGGCAATAATGTGCTCTGCTGTAAACAATTCTCATTCTAGAGTACTACCGTCCTTTATGACAACTTTTTAATGCCTTTAACTTTTGTACGTTAAGAAATGAGTGTATGATTATATTACTGTCGTATGTGAGGATTAGGTGTTGTTTTAATTTTAGTATCACGTATTTATTATGTTTTTTACTATCTTGTTTTTTACGAAGAAATAAAAAAAATTGTTATTTTTTTTATTTTAAAATCTAGAATAGTCATATGAAATTTTTAAGATATTTATTATTTTAGAAATTTTATTCTTTATTACTGTTATTTTAAGACTACATATTTGAATCGTATTAATATTTTCAGATGTAAGTTATTTTATTTACAGAGTAAAGTTTTTTCTTTGCCAACAGTTGTAAGAAGAAGAAAGGGGTCTTTTCTGTTTTTTCCTAGCAATGTTTTTTTTTTTTTTACATTACGTTCGTATTATGTTAATCAGTGGGCATTAGGAAGTATTTGAAGAGAGATTATAAATATAATATAACCAAATTTACCCTGCGCTCGCTAACCTTGAGTAACAAGCGTAAGTTATGTTTTGTCAGATTATATTTGTAATTAGAAGCATAATGCTTACATTGGAGCACTCTCATATTCATTTGGAAGACCCGTGTTTGAATCTGATCGACGAGTACAAATAAAAAAGTAGGTAAGCGAACGTAGGTTAACTGTGGTTAGATGATATTTATAATTTCTTTGAAAATACCTTCAAATACCCACTGATTTGGAAGAAAAATATAAAATAATAAGTAACGTAAAAAAAAAATATTATGGGGGAAACAAAAAAGACCCGAAAAGTATAGAAATCATGCCAAAAATACTTATCAGAAGTTTAGCTATTTTAAACTCGTAAGTTCATGAAAAATTGAAATAGAAGAAAAGAGGAGGAAAATGAAGTTCATCCGCGTAAGCGTTGCTTGTATACGTTTTTACTTTTACTTATTTTTATAACGTGGATTTGGCTGTACAAAAATCATTAAATTTGGTATGGTGTATTTTCAACTTTTTTCTTTTACCTCCGGGACCACCGTCGGGTATTGCTTCAGAGGATCAGATGAATGATTTGTAAGTGTGAAAATGCCATGCCTGACCGGGATTAGAACCTGAGACATCCGGATGAAAGGCCGAGACGCCTTCAATTGCCGGCCACGGAAGCCGGCAAACTTCTGTATTTAATCCGATTAAGATTTACAGTCTGCTGTCAAAGAGTGGGGAGATAGAGGTAAGACCAAGAATCATATCTCGGTTGAGACTGGGGACGTAATAAAATTTTCACTCGTATGAATTTTAAACTATTTTTAAAAGATTAGAATTTCATTTTATATAATTTTCTCAAACGATAACCGGATTAAAAGAAAACCATTATGTTTACCAACACCGCTGTTGTATTTTCTACCATGGAATTAATTATAAAATAAGTTTTAGGTATAACTTCAAGCATTTTAACTTAAAGTTATTAAATATAAATACGTTTTACATACTGATCTCATTTTCGTTATTCACTTTTTTCATTAAACCTTCGTCTGAGCATATATATATATATTTTAGTATGATATATATAGTTTTTTATTACTTGAGCTTTTAATGTATATAGAAAGCCAACCTTCTTTTAAAACAAATAAAATCCTGTAACAGTACAGTGGAATGTAATTAAAACCATAAATCTGACGTGATTCAGTGTACAGATATGAGCATTATGTCAGCGGACTAGATTTTTAATTTTCTCTGGTTTGCATATTTTACTCATTTCTAATAGAGGAAACACAGTTTCCCTCCCACACCTTTGAACTTGATTGTTATAATATATCAGTCTGATTAATAGATGCATAAATATTAGTTTTTTAATTTAAATATGCTTAATTTTCTCATTTAAAACATATTTTTAAATTTAAATTATAACTATCTCTTCGCTAACAATTTAACTTAAACGTATAGATTGATCTTTATTAATGCATTTGTTAATTTGGAAGCAAATTATACTAGAAAAATTTCAAGTTTTATTTTTATGCCTACAGTTTATTTTATCGTTAACACGTTACTCATAATAAGTAAAAAAAAAACTTTGTTTCTTTTGTAAGGAAATATTTTAAAATCTATATCGAGGTATTATTTTACAAGACCAGTGGCGGCTTGTAGCTAAAATTAGTGGGGGTTGCTGCTTCAGAAAACTTTTTCTGGGCCTTTTTAAGGCCATGGTTAAAGTTTTCTGTAAAATAAAAGAACCGAAAAAAATTAATCAAATAGAATAGTTGGAAATAAGATGATAATCTAATTCTACACTTTATCACTTTAAAGAATATGGTACACGGTTTTTAAGCACATTGTGCTTAAAACCCGTATTCGGTTTAACCGTATACATAAAATGTCAATACAGATAATATTTTTTAGTATTATTTGATACTAACTTAAAATATCCGCTTAAAAACACTATAGTCCAATTGTGCTGAATTTAAATGTCTATGTACACAGAAACAATTGCATAATTAATTTTTACTGATCACCTTCTCTTTCGCCCTTCCAGCGAGTTTTTGGACAGATTTGGCAACCAAAAATGAGACCTTGCTTTGCGCCATCTTTTGATCACTACAGAAAAAACAATAAACCACTTTCATTTTCTTTCCATCGACTAAACTAGAAAAGGGAACGAACAAGGAACGTTCCATACACACGCGGAGTAAAAAAAAACTACTTTCCACTAGCATGCCAGGGTCGGCACTGCAGGAGCGACAGTGCATTCTATCCTTCGTATGCAGCTTTCTTTGTGCGCACGCGCACAACAGCCAAACACCACGCCACTGGAACTGTGAAGCGCACAGTTTCATACAAAGATTTTTGTATCTTTATCATAAACTGGGGAATGGCTATTGATATTAAGTTTAAGGATTATAAACTTTCTTTCTTCATTCTTTCTTCTTTCTTTATACAAGTATAAAGAAAAAAGGACTCTTTATAATAAATGTTATCGATAATATCAAGTGGAAATAGGGGGTGCTGCAGTTCCACCGTGCCTATACGCGAGCTGCCATTGTACAAGACAATTGTTTACATCATTAATTAACCCTTTAACGGTTCTTTATTTTAGCGATAAATCATACTATTATGCTCTTATGCTCTCATATTATTATCCTCTTCACTAAACCTTTATCATTTTACCCATTTTTTGCGTATTTTTAATCCATGCAATGAAATATGACAAATGAAACTAATCTAAGTACCTATTTATGTACTTGTACATGTAAATCACAATTACTATCTGAATCGATATAAGCTAAATCATTTAAAAGTTCATTTACATCGCTATCATTTACACGTGATGAACAAGCCGTGTTGTACTAATAAATATCACTTGCAATATCGAATTGTCATATCAATATTGTAAAATACTAGTAAGTAATTTAAATAATAACACGAAAGATCTTTTACTCAAATAAAAAATTAAGTTAGATTACATTAAACAATCTGTTATTTCTTATCTACGTTCGGTCACATTCACAGATAAATACAGTTGAAAATAAAAATATGATCGAAAATTCCACGAAAATAATAGTAAAATAATGAAAACAATAAAAGAAAACAATAAGTAACACAAAGAAATAATAAAACTAACATGAACTTAACTTACGGAACGGCCTAAACATCGAAGCCAATTCTTGGAAGCAGTGATTCAGAACGATACGAAACAAGACATATGGAATGGAGAACCGATATCCAACTAGCGCTTTATCGTTAAATTCGAATAAAAATGGAACTAGACTCACACTTGTTGCAGTAACTTGTCAAAAAACAGATTAAAACAGGTCAAATCATAATGACGAATTATTTCTTTTCAATCACTTTTCAGAAGAAAAGTTAACGACGATGTATTACGTCAAGAACAGTTTTTGTAAAGGTAGTTAGGCGACGAATAATTATTCAAAAACCGGTGAGGGGGTAATTTAAAACTGCAATTATACTAGGGCTAAAAACGAATTCAAGTGGTCACCACTATAACTAAAAATTTCAACTGAAAAGTGTATTTATTGCTCGTTTTTTTACGTAAGGAATTTTTGTTATGCTGTTATTATTGTCGTAAGAGGAAATTAATGAATGTTTTTTTTTTTTTTTTTTTTTTTTTTTTTTAAGACTAGGATGTACAAAATGGTGAAGAGAAAAATTTATTTTGACTTTATTCTATTGCGCTTTTGTATTTTTTTACTGATATTTTTCTTTCGTTCTTCAACGAACCATTCATCATTCATACTATTGCGCATCAGCTCGATGAAATGCAGTTGATATTCAACTTATGATTTTTTCATCTTCATGATATTGTCTGTATCTCTCTTGAATTGCCTGTAAATATCATTACTCTTAGAGAAAGCAACTTTGATTGATGCCTCTTATATCTTTAATAGCTGTAGGACGAAAACCAATATATTTTATTTGTTCTCTATTCAGTAGCCGATTTCAAACTATATATTAGCAAATACACTGTGTTTTGAATGCGCTTTACTTTTTATATCTATTGTATATTTTTTTTGTTTTCTTGTATTCATATGATGTTTTATTTGCGGGCGTAATTAACAAATACATTATCTAGATTGAATAAAATACTATATTTCCGTAACAACAGAGGTGGAAACACTTATACGTACAATACTAGCCTCAACAAAAGGGTTCGACTATTTTCTAATAATAAAAAAAAAAAATTAATAAATAAAAAAAAGATTAATTATGTGAGCTTAAAAAAAAATTTATTTTAAAAAGTAATTAAATAATTTATTACTGTAAAAGGTTTCAGTATCTATGGAAATTTTAATTAGGAAATTGAAATTGATGTATAAGTGGCATTACCTTCTTCTTACGTCATTTTCTATTACATATTATTCTATCCTTTCTTTATTATATATGAATTTTCTCGAGTGTACTCTTGCATCTTTTGAAAGTTAATGACCCAAAGTGACTTGACTTCGTTAACTGACTTTTTTTTTATATTCACTGTTATTAATTATTATGTCAAAAGAGGGTTAAAAATACTGCCTACTTGCAATATTTTTACCCTCTTCCCGGTATCATACTTTACCTTTTTGACTTATTTCGAATGTAAGGTTGGGTGTATGAATAATAACGCGCCTCTTACTTTTATTCCATTGTGGTTTATATATTCAATGTATGCATGCATTGTGTGTATGTATGTGTGTTTGTACTTGTGCGTAGTATGTGAAAGTTGAAACTTATACTATACATCACACCTCTTTACTAAAGAAATAAATGCAGATGTGGTTTTCTATTATTTAAATATACATTTTATTTATTAAAACAACAATAAAGTATTTTAATCATTTTCTTTTTAATTTTAACATTAAATTGTTTAATTTAAAAGTATTTAAAGAAAATAATAAGATATTTTAAAAAATTAATATTTTTAAAATAATTTTAAAAAAGTAATAAAGCTTATTAAGCTAATTTCTAAGCTTTTTTCTAAAATTTTTATTAAATGTTTCGAAAATTGTAAGAAATACCATTTAAACATTGGAAACCCTTTCCAATTTAAAAAAGCCAATTTTTAAAGGGATGATCCAATAAAATTTAGAATTACAAACCAATTAGTTTAATTAGCCATATTGTTAAAATAATGGAGAAAATAATAAAAGTCAGATTAATTAAATACTTAAACAGATATCTAATATCTGACTAACCGATTCAAATTTCAGCCTAATAAAAATTTTGATGATATCATAGTTTCATTAACACTGTCGTTAATTATCTAAATAATGGTGATAAGCCTTTGACCGTGTTTTTAGATCTTGCTAAGATGGGTGGTACGGAGCTCCCCGATGATGACATAGGGGGCCCTCGACGTGTACATGGGGGGACGCAGATCTGTGAAGGCCAAGTGAAATGCATGTCTGAATCAGGTATAAAAGGGACGAGAAGGGTAGCTTCCCCGCGGAGAAAAATTCTGATCACCGGTAGAGGTGATTAGTATGTTTTCGAGGAGGCACGAGAGATCCCGATGGGATGTCCGAGTTCGGACGAGCTAGGGAGGGCAGACTGCGCTGCCACGACACCCTGAGGCGACTGTTTATTTTAGCGTGGGCTGGTCGTCTTGGGGGAGATTAAAAAAAAAATGTCTTTGATAAGGTCCCTCACAATATATTACTGGGTAAATTAGGAAAAATAGGTATTACAGGAGTAGCAAATTTCTCTTAAGTGCTTATTCTAATTGAAGTTAGATGTAGAAAAACTTTTTGTGTGAAACCTTCGGTGTTAGAGGAAGGCCGGGGATCGCGCTTCTGCAAATCGGTTAATTTGATAATTGAGGGTCGCAGTTGGTATAGTAGGTGGTCCTGGTTGGAAGCGGGCATACGAAGGCGGTTGTAAGTTGTGTAAATACAGTGATGGAAATGTCTGCTGAAGCATTTGCTACGATGGCATTCTGTCAGAGGTCAAACTGATGACTGTGTTGTGTTACCTAGTTTAGAGGGTCTAAAAGACGACCTCCGGTAAAGCCCATAAGGGCTACGAACGGAGGGGTGATGTGGCGACCGGGATCGTCACAAGGCGGTGTCTTCCCCTGCGGGGTCAGGATGTTGCAAATGTCTTATTTTAAAATTATCTTGATAATAGAATACAAACGTTTATAACAGTTAATAAACCATAACACGCTTATTTAATTAGTTATTGGGAAGTGATAAAACAATACTAATAAAAAATAAACTGTATCTGGCTATTCGTACTTTCAAAAATCAGAATTTATTAACTGTCAAACGGATTTAGTTAAAGTAATTAAATATTTATATAATTAGAAGTCAAAATTAAATTTAGATCCAGGATTAATCAGGTTTTATAAATTTAGAGAAACTGCTAGATCTAGATGTGAGGCTGTCTATTCAAAACTTACCATTTTTTGTATGCAATTGGACTACATAAGTTCCAAATTAATCACGGTCCTTCCGGAAACATTATTCAATGAGATTAATGGAAATTAAATACTAAACATTATGGACGATTTGGGGCAGAGCAAACGTATTTTTTGAGATTTATTTTTTTAAATAGATGTAATATTATCTTACTATTTTTGTCAATTTATACGATTTTTTTGTTTTGATAACGGTGTAACTTGATTACTCTGATTTATTAGAACATTTCTGACTGTGACTAGCTGCCAGCGTTGAAGATTTTCTTCTGCTGGCAGCTTCAATACTATGTTTATTTGCATTAATTAATATTCTAAGCTTAAAATTTGTGTAATAAATCGTATGTATAATTTTAATCGTATAATATAATTTTAAACAAGTTTATACATATTGATAGCATAATTCTGTTTTAATTATTCGCTTAAAAAAATTGTTTTTTATTTTCTTGTACGAAGTAAAGGAAGTACTAGTTTCGATGTGACGTCTGTACATATGTACCTATGTATCTCGCATTACTCAAAAACGATTAGCCGTAGGATCCTGAAATTTTGGATTTAGGAGTGTTGTAACATCTAGTTGTGCACCTCCCCTTTTGATTGCAATCGATTTGACCAAAAAAACCCAAACTCCAAAGAGTTTTTCTTACTGCAGTAATAAGCCCTCATTGAGAGCTTTGCAAACTACATAAGTAGTACTTATTTTCATTGGTTCCAGAGTTATATAGCCAAATAAAATTTTAAGTAATGAAATATTTAGATCTTACAAGGGGAAGGCACATGGTTCGAATCAGACTTCATCTACTTTTTTTTTTTTAATTTAAATATATTTATTTATTAATAATTATTAACCTCTTATTGTAAAAAAGAGTTTTACGATAAATAATAATTCAATAATAATAAAAATAAAAAAAATATTAGAAGTTATTAATGAAATATAATTTTATGTACTTTTGATTTAAAAATAAAAATTGTATATGAATTTAATAGGCGTACAAGGAAGTTATGTGGTGTCGACATCAGAATTTTTATTTTTACTTTTCGGTCTAGCGCTATATCAGTGCTTATAACTTCAGAAAGGTAATTATTGTAATCGGTCCAATTTGGGCGCCTACGGTTTTCAGCGGATCTTTACGATTTGACGTCTAAGCAATCCAAAAAACTGGATAAAATATTTCAGACGTTCGTATGTATGTGTGTTCGGTGTCGCATCCTAAATCACCTTGTACCTTAAGAACTACTCGACCGATTTTGACCAAACTTGGTCACATTACTTCCATATATCGGCCATTGATGCCATTAAAATTTTTAACGTAAAAGATCAAGGGGTGAGACTGTAGGGCAATGTCACCCTCAGTATCTCAATATTTCCCCTAATAAAAGTCATATATTTCTTAGGAACATTTAACAAACAAAAATTCCAATAATTTTTTTTTGCACTATCACATCCCCATCTCAAAAAATATTCTATATAAACTAGTGGCTAAAAGGGTATAGTGCCTCATTAGTATCCCCTCTCACTACAAGGAGCGCTAATGCAGCACTGATGTACAATTGCTGTAGTTTTTTTTTTTTGTAGCCTCCGGAACCAGTGTATAATACATCAGAGAATGAATGAGTATGGTATGTATGAATGTAAATGAAATGTGTTGTACAGTCTCAGGTCGACCGTTTCTGAGATGTGTGGTTAATTGAAACCCGACCACCAAAAAACACCGGTATCCACGATCTAGTATTTAAAACTATGTAAAAATAACTGGCTTTACTAGGATTTGAACCGTAGAACATTCGACTTCGATATCAGCTGTAGTTATCTGCTGTGTTGTGAAGTCACATGTGAGCAATAGAATTAAATAAATAAATAATATTTAGAGTGTAAAAAATCTTATGTGGGCACCACATAACGTCCTTGCACACTTATTAAATAATACACAATTTTTTTTTTTAATGAAAAAGTACATTACATTTTTTGTATTAATAACATTTGATACTTTTTTTTATTATTGAATTATTATTTGAAGTAAAACTTTTTTACTATCATAGGTTAATAATTATTAATAAATCAATATAATTGAATTAAAAAAAAGGAGATAAGTCTGATTCGAACCGATGTGCCATCCTCTATTAATTAACATCCATATATTTCATTAATTAAAATTTCATTAGCTATAACTCTGGAACCAATAAAAATAAGTACAACTTATGACATATTGTTGAAAAGCTCTCAATTGGTTGTTAAGAAAAAGTCCAAAATTCAAATGTTTTTGGATTTTGGGTTTTTTGGACACTTTTGGATCAGTCGATTGCAATTAAAAAGGAAGGTGCACAACTAGATTTACAACAGTCCTAAATCCAAAATTTCAACATGCAGTCAAAATGGATTCAGGGATTATGAAAATTAATATTTCCGCTGAGATCTGAAAACCGAAATGTTTCGCGATCACAATAGTCCTTTACTTCGTGCAAGGAAGTAAAAAGTATTTAAAGTGGCCATTAGTACCACCACACATACCCACGCGAATGAAATACGGTGTGCTTGCGTGCTTTAGTTAGAATATTTGGCTAAAAAAAAATACTATTTTAAATAAAATAATAAATATTTTAAATTAAGTTTTGTGTGTATGTCTGTGTAAGCCGTGTGACGGGAAAATCCTACAATTGGGTTGTCAGCTTTTTTTGTTAAGTAATACGACATTGAAATAAAAACAATTTAATTATCCTAATTAAATAATAAATTTATATATAAATTAGAGTGTTTGTTCCTTGAATTATATTATGTAATGAAATAATCACTGGACCGATATAAGTGATTTTTTTTGCAACTGTATTTATTGAACTTTGAAGAAGGCCTTAGGGGTAAATTTAACAAGTTGGCTTATCTCCTTTATTAGATGAAAAATAGAACTTTTAATAACAGTATCTTATTTTTCAGCGTATTAAATATTTAAAATTAGTAATTCTAGTTTTAAAATTAAAAATAATTTTTAAATAATAGCATTTTATACTTCACGTGATTTACGTTTTTTTTAAATTCAGAAGACATTATTAATTTTCTTCAATTTTTCCGCTAATAAAAATCGTATTACTCGTTCTTTAAGTTATTTAAAATTTAATAAAAGATTGTATTTTTCATTCTTTGTGCAGTTAGGCGCGTGATCTGCTTTTTGTAGCGAACGCTATCTATAAACTGAATCAATAATTCATTTTCTATATGTTAAAAATCCATTCTACCTCTTGTAACTTTTGCGTTAACAATAAATTGAGGCAAAAGCCTGTTATATTAATTTGTGCTCGTTATCTACGTTATTATTTAGCTAATTTTTTCTTCAGGATCTCTTATAAACAAAGAAACTTAGGTAAAATTTGCAGCCGATTAGCCAAACAACATTACGCGATTGAAATCTTAGCAGTAGGAACAATATCTATAGTTAAAAGTATTTGTTAGCCGGTTGATTTCTCTTAATGAAGAATAAATTTTTAGCATAAATTATAAAAAAGGAAAAAGAAAGAAAACTCGCTTCCCTTTAATTAAATCTTGTTTTATTACTTTCCTGGCATCATAGCTGTAGAATTATGCTACAAAAAGAAAAATATGGTAAAATATCGGTTTTTTGCATTTCTCGACGTTTCATGACCCAGGGACCCCAAAAAACAAAAAAATGTGGGAGTACGTACGCGTGTGTTAGTGGTTTTGAGTCTAAATAATGTTTGGCTATCGAATTGATAAAAGTTGGCACACAGACTATTGTATATGGTTCAATTTGTTGGTAAAAGTTGGGGGTCAATTTTCTTAAAATTTTGCGAACACAACCTCACTTTATATCAAGCTCAGTACATGCGTTCATGCTTATCTTACCATTTTAAAACTACTTTTGCCTCCAAATTCTCCCCTTCCCAAAAATTCTAAAGAAGCTATCTTTTAATTTATTACAGGGTGACGCAGGAAATGATCCAACGTTTCGTTTTGTTAAAAAATATTTACTTGAATTGTAATACAGAAAAGTAAAATACAGCGTTTTTACTATGTACCTGGAGATTATGATCTGCTTATCACATTTTCAATATGACCACCACCACCTCTAGCAACTTCTTTAACACGAACTCCTATGTTGTTAATAACTCGGTGACATATCTTCGGTTATCTCGTTTCACGCCTCAAAGATCAGCACTCCCAGTTTCATCACTATTCCAGGATGTTTAGGAAAAATCTTTTCCTTTAGAAATCCCCAAACAAAATAATCACGCGAATTCAAATCAGGACTGTTCGGGGGCCAGTTTTGTCCACACACAAAACGATTAGAAATCGGTTGAAATGACATTTCCGTTAAACGTTTCAGAAAGTCTAAATAATATTAGCTGTGTGTAGTTTAGCTTCATACTGTATGAACCACTCATTTTGTAATTGAAACCCTTTTGCAAAAATCTGAGAAACAAATTATTACCCAGGGTGTTTAGATAATATTCACTGTTTACTCTCTATTCAAAAAAGAATGGCCTATTACCCCATGACTTGAGATAGTGGATCATACCACCGTAATTCTTAGAGCATGATGCACATTTTCATGAAGCAAGTATTGATTTTCGGAAACCAAAAATTCTTATTATGTTTATTAACAACCCCGTCTAGGTGAAAATGTGCCTCATCTGAAAACCAAAGATTCTTCAGCAATACGTCTTGGTTTGCAGTCCATTGAGCGAATGCCATTCTTTCATTTTTATTGTAAACCGTTAATTTAGGCAACATTGTAATGTGTGCGAATAAAAATGCAAATCAGTATTTAAAATTCGCTGCACAGATCGTTTAGAAATCTCAAGTTGTGCTGCTGCTTTTCTTGTTGATTTTTCCGGTCTCCTCAGCAGCGCTGCTCTGACAGCTTCGACATTCTGTGAAGAACAAATATTGCCGTTCGCGCTTACTCTCATACTGTACCTATTAAATTTTTCGTAAAGTCTACGTTTTGTTGTATATTCAACCACCGAATTTGAAAATCTGCACGAAATCAAGTAAGCACTAAACTTTTCTCTTCATTAAAAACAACACAATGTTTACGTGCTGTTCAACATTCAGTTTTCCTCTGCCAGCCATCTTGGAAAGAGACACAAACAGTACACTCGTAAAGAGAAGAAACTTTGATTCACGAAATGCTGTCGCTTCTGCCAACGTAAAACACATTAATATTTTATTAACCTATACAGTTACTGCAAAAACAAATGTTTGATCATTTCATGCGCCACTCTGGATGTATTTTTTTAACCAAGTTATTTATATCTTCCTATTAGTTATAATCTTCGTAATAGTAATGCAAGTGGCCTAAAAAAATGTTTGAGTGCAATATTGCGGATTTGGTAGCTAATCAAAACTTTAAAATATCGATTTTTTTACCTTTTTTCATGTAACTCCGTTATTTAAAAATAAATAACCTAATATCAAGCAAGCACAAAACTTCATTGTCAGCTTTTCTTTTAGTAGGGGTCATTTTAGTCAAATAATGGGAATAAATTTTTAAAGAAACTTCTGTGGAAGTTTCCTGTTTAATTTTAATTGTGAAACCTTTCTTTGATTAAATCATTAAAAATATTTTTTTTTCTTACTGAGAATGCATTATTTTAGCAAATAATTTTTAATTTTGAAAATTAAGCCAAATAGTGTTATAATAACTTTCATTGAAATTTTATAGAAATTTTTAATGGTTGTTCTTATCCCGAAATTGTAGGAATAGCTTTTGTAATGTACTAGCTGAGGGATGTTCTTTAACAACATTTTTCGGGGGGGGATAAGAATTGAAACAAATAAAACGCAAAAAATTTTCGTGTAACCTTTTTTTTTTAAATTATGAAAGTTCCTTTCTTAGCAAAACATAAGAGCTGGTTTCCGGAGAAATAGTTCAGCTTCAGCTTTTATAAAATACTGAAATTATACATGGGCTGTTTTACGTTTGCGTATAGTATAAGTTTTAAATTTATTATTTATACAAAAAAGTGATTAAAAATGTTGTGATAAGCGAAATATATATATATATATATATATATATATATATATATATATATATATATTATTTTGGTTTGAAACTTAATTTCATTTTTGAAGCTTTAATTGTGTTCATTAGATATTACGACAGAGATTTATATAAAAAAAAAAGAATGAAAGCAAGGTAATGAAATATGACGGCAGGGATGATTGTGAATTAATATTAAAGAAAGAAACATTTGAGGAATTGTATAGTGTTCTGTTACTTAGACAGTAAAATTAAGTAGGTTTGAAAGACGTAAAGAAGACAACTAAAGCAGATTAACATAAATCTATAGAAAACAAAACATAAGTTTACCAAATATATATTTAGTTAATTAATTAAAATATATATTTACGAATTAAAAAAAAACGTCTTTTTGAAATGTACTTTTATTTAATTTTATACTTTATAGCAACGAAACAAAGACAATATGAAAACAAAAATATAAAAAGAACTAGTATGAATTTTTTATTTAGTCTTCAGGCTTTTCAAAAATTCGGTTGTTTATTAAAAGAAAGAATTGTAGGGGTTAAAATGTATTTTAAAAAACTAGAAAGATATATTTACAGAGATTTAAAACTATGTAAATGTTATGGCGATAGGCGATAGGAAGTAGTGTAAATACTCTGATGAAAATGTCTTCCGAGGCATTTGCATCGGTGACGTCCTGATAGAGACCAAACTAATCACTGTGATGTGTTAAATAAATTTAGAGCGTCTTAAAGACGACCTCCGATAAAGCCCATCAGGGCTTTGAACGGAGGCTGTGGTATGGCGACCGGGATTGTCACAAGGCGGGTATCTTCCTCTGCGGGAGTCAGGATGTAGTTTTGATGAAGAGGGGTTTATTTTCTACAAAATAAAAAATGAGAATCATCAAAATCAATTATCTAGTAAAATGTTAAACATTTTTAAATCAATGTATTAGTAAATTTGAATTCCATTAATAGAGATTGAATTTATTTTGTGGGTATAATCCATGAAATTAAAAAAAAAAAACTTGATTTTTTTTATAGCTGATGTATGGATGTAATAGATTGATATGGTTAAAGATGTAGGTCTTTTTGAACATGGAATTTTTATATCGTTTCTTTTAAACTTATCTACCTCAAAAAAAAAAACAAAAAAAACAGTACGATACAGAATATCAATAAAATCGTTATATTATTATTTAAGAAAAATATTATATCGAAAATTTTCTCGCTTTAATTTTTTATCTAAGAATAAAATAAATATTTTAGTATGTAAAATAGGATGAGCAACATAAAACCGAACCCATAACGTAACCGCTGCAGAATCGGTAGGTTATGTTGGAATGAAATTTTATGAATGACAGGTAAATTAAATAGGAAAAACGTAAAACGTAATTTAAATGTTACATTTATTATCGTATTGCTACAAAAGATGTTCAAAATGACCCACCCTGGGCATCAATGCACTTTTGTACTCGACTGATCATGTTGAGAGTCGTCTAACGCAAAACGTTGTTGTCAATTGCGTTGATGACTCGTTGAATGTTCACTTTCAGTTCATCAATATTCTGGGGATTAGATGCATAAACTCTCTCCTTTAAGTAGCCCCACAGGATAAAATTGCAAGAAGACAACTCTGGGGAACGTGGAGGCCACCGTCGTCTGCTGACAACTCGTTCATTTGTGAAAGGTGCGTGAACGTGATTAAATGAAACGTTTGATGTGCGACAGGTTACTCCGTCTTGTTGGAAGAATCTATATTCTTTTTCATTATCAGTTAATTGCGCATAGAATTCTTCGAAAATTGTGAGGTAAACTTGTGTATTGACAGTCCGGTCAAAAAATATTGGTCCCACTATACGATTACCGGACACGGCACACCAAACACCAATTTTCTCATCGTGAAGTGAACGCTCGAATATCTCGTGAGGGTTTCTCACCATTCAGTAACTGGTGTTCTGCGAATTAACATAGCCGGATAAATGAAACCATGCCTTGCCTGACATGAAATACGACATCGGGTCATTCTATTCACCAACAATGTTTTCAAGAAGCCGGTTGCTGTAATCAGGTCGTTTCGGTTCATCTGTCTCGTTCAGTTGTTGTACAGTTGTAACGCAGTACGGTTTCAGTTTTAATTCACGAAGAATTTTACGACAAGATTTGTATTTAACACCAGATTGTTGGGATAACTTGCGTAGTGATTTTTTTGGACTGGCAGTAATTCTCGTTTTAATATCGGCAATGGCCTGTGGAGTCCTAACAGAAGGTTGCCTATTTCGTTTTGCATTTGAAACCGAACTTGTTGTACGCCATTTTATAATTAAATCGTAAGTGCTGCTCTTCGCTGGGATGCAGGAATTCTGAATTTTTTCTACGAATACTTGACGTGATTTATCAAACAATCCAGTACGAATTTAGGCCTCAACTGTAACTATTCTTTCCTGGATTGAATAAGGCATTTTATAGAAACATTTCTGCACTCACAATACTGCACTACAACAAAACTTATACGCACGGACACACAAACGGCAGCAACAATCAGTAGTAACATATATGTCCACTAGTCGCGCTAATTGTGTGAGAGTCTTTCATAAATAGTGTTGGGTAGCGGTTTCATTATGAGTTCGGTTTTATGTTACTCACCTGTACATAATAATGTGTTATATAAACCATTTCAGAAATGCGTATGTATGCTATTCTACTGGTAAAACAAGGAATTTTCCCATTACTATTTGCCTGGTTGAAAAAGGGAAACCGTGGGAAAACCTTAATTGTTATCACAAAATGCACAGTTATAATATTAAAAATTGATGTGATTGAAAGTCCATATTAGCTATTTAAAATATAAACGCATGAAATAATATTTAAGTAAATCATGGAGGTACTAAATATATAACATGAAAATAATCAAAATTCGGAAGGCTCTAATGAGAATTATTTGGGGATATATTTGTTTGATGTACATGTTAAGTGAAATGCAGAAAATTTTGTATTTGTTAGTTGTTTAATTAGTATTAATTACAAATTAATTGTCAAAGTAACATTGTTTCTATAATAAAAAATTAGTTATTTTATTCAATTTCATTTAAATTGGTTAAAATTTTTTAGATAGTTCGATAATTAATTAAAAATTATCTATTAGTTGGGGTATAATATACGTACGAAATTTTGTTAGGTAGTTGGAATTTAAACACAGTTTGGCTGAATTTTACAAGTTATTAGCAGAGTTAAATGAGCTTTGAATTTATTATTCTGACAAAAACGATAGCGTGTATTACTAGTTGCTTCAGTCTCTTTTCTATCGAAAAATGAATTGCTTAAACCGTTTATTGCACATAGCTGGTTTATAAGATTTATTTTCGAGTTGAATTCAATAAATGGAATAAGTGTACTTTGTTAAACTGTATCAATTTATTTCCTAACGTAAATAAGTATTTATTGGCTTAAGTAAAAGCTTTCATTTTTTACTCGATTACACTAGAAAGAATGTAATGTAATAGGTTTGGCGATGTTTTTTATCCTACTATAACTCATTAATTTTTCTGAATAGTACTTTTTTTTCAATGAATAATTAGCTTTGTGATATAATGGGTATCATTTTATATCGGTTTAAATTATTCCTTTTGCTATTATTTTAAAGAAGGTTAATTTTAAGACCAAATATGTTGCTTATTTATAAAACTGAATGTAAAGTTTAAAGTTTATTGTCGATAAATATAATATAAATAATAGACTAAACATAACAAAACGTACAATAAAATTTTTTCTATATTTGGGGCCAGTAAGGGTCATTCTGGTTCATTAATTCACTATTTATCTTTTGCTGTGTTTACGTACTAAGTAGCTTAAATACCTTTGTAAAAGTGCCCTTTAATTGTTAAATTGGAATATTCATTCTATATAAATAAATAAACATAAATTTATAACAAATTAAATATAGCATAATTTATTTGATAAATAAGCAAACAATAAAATTAAAATACTTTTAAATAAATTCAATATAATAGCTGCATTTAAAACAAACAATAACCAAATTACCAAAAAACAAAATAAAATCATAAAAAACAAAATAAAGTAAATAACATATACAAAATTAATTACAAGTGATGAAAGTTTATCGGCCGAATAACAAAACCTATTAATATTAGATTTAAAGAACATCTACCCGTTATAACAACAAAAAAACCTTTGAATACCTTTTGACTATTTTATAAGTAAACCTCCAGGATATTTTATAGATTCCATAGCAGGAACTCATGCATACACATAATAAAATACATATTTTAAATCATGTTTATTTTATTTAATATATTGAATGTTCGTTACATATTTATCAGTTGGTATAATTTTTGTATAGGTCCTTTTTTTAACTATCGGTGTGCTGCTTTATTATTACGTGATTAGGAACAGAACGGAACGCAAGGGTAGCGGGAATTTTTTATTGTCTTCCTACTAATCGCAGAACTTGGACAATGTCCCTTGCTGCTGTGTCTTTCTTTTATCGGTCATGTTATTAGTCAGTTAGTGGCGGTTATAGATTTTCATGTTTTATTTATGGACGGATTTGGTTTTAGCGTTCCTGTCCTTTAAGCAAATACGAAATGATTTGCCGGGGCTGTTCGTGGGAGACTAAGCCTATATGAGCCTCCCACGAGCTGAAGGGGAAATACGCCGTACTGCCCCATCAGTCCGTTTGCTGAATCCCTTTCGGTACTAGCGCCTTTTGGGCTAACAGGAATACGCCTACCGGGACCCTAGTTTTTGGAGGAAGCAATACGCTCCCTTCTCCGGAGGAAGTCGCATCTACTGGCTGAAGTAAAATTGTAAGCTAGGAAAGGAAGGTTGGTAGTTCATAAGGAGAAATTAGGGAACTTCTTCTTCATTCTGGCTGCCCTTCGTGCTCCTGCTCTGCTGGGCTCGGTAGGCCGGACTCCAGTCCGTGGCGGTGGGTCGCGTTGTAGTTCTTCGTTCTTCTTTTTCTTCTTCGTCTTCCTCTGTGTTCTTCTTTCTTCTTTGGCTTGCCTTTTCGTATTCCGGTTGCAATTTAATTACAAACCGCTAATCTATATTTCAGGGCCACGGGAATAATATCCCGTGGCCCTGAAAAGGGTAGAACGGGGGAAAGTGCAAGCCTCATCATTCTTTCGGATGGTGGCTGCTAGGCTCGTCGCTTCTGCTCGCTCTTCATCTTGATGAGGTGAAAAGGAAATGAGGAACTTACAATGCGGTTTAGTTTTCCGTTCGCGGGTAGGGAGCGGCAATCGGCCGCTCCCAATTTTTAAGTTCGTCGGTCAAGAAGAAAATTTTTTCTTTCACAAAAAAAAATTATTTCAAAATCTTCCAGACACACATGCGTCCGGGAAGAGGTTGGGGGGACTGCGTGACTGCCGTCAATTGTCTGCGCCAACTGTGAAAACCAGAAACAGACAAAAACAGAAACAAACAGATATTTCCCTAATTTAGAGGGAGGCACCTTATACGTGTAGTAATATCCGACATATAGCATACAAATGATGACAAACCAAAGGTATACTGATATTATTAGACATGATGATGGGGATACTAACTTATAATGGCCTTTTCGGGGCCAAGTTCGATCGAGGTTGCTTTGTCGCGGACGATTTTTCTTCGTAAGACAGCAACCCAAAGTCGGACGCCGACTGCAACTCTGAAAAAAAAACTCGCATCTTTCGCAAACATTTGTGTCCTCGCTCGCGGCTTATGAAACACAGCAAATCCAATATCGATTGATACTGATAATGGCCCTTTTTAGAGCCGGGATGTGGTCCAAGTTCACTCTTAAATCGCTGACCACAATGCGGCCACACACGATTGATACTTATTGATGATGGACTTTTTTCAGTGCCAAACTTGAGTCGAGGTTCATTTCTTAAGTCTACTGGGCAACCCCCGACTGTCGTGATTCTGTACCGCATTACGTGAATAAAGTTATCAAAGACAGGGGATTAGCGAAAACTAAACTTATAAATATAACTGTAGTACAGAAAAACATTTAATCGACGGTAATTGTTTTTTTAGCGAATTGATAAAAGTACTGCAAATCGCCTGTTCAGTTTTTGGTCAAGGTCGCAGACACATCGTTGTTCGAGAAACCACAATTGTGCCGATTTCGCAAGAACGGGCTAGGGTTTGTCGACTAATCAGTGAATGGTGTTACAAACAACATAACCTAAGGTTGTTTATTATTATAATTCTGACTTGTGTGGGAATGCCGATGTCAGCTGTTTGTCAGTCAGTTCTCTGTGTGCGTTGGGTGTGTTAGCTTCGATGCTGTGTGTACATTGTTCTCTTTGTTGTCAATAAATCGTCGCGTCAAGCTCTCTACATGATTTAAGTTATCTAAAGACTTTATTTAATTTTTACTTTCTGCTCACGGCTGTTTCTGTATTGTCGGAAAAGCTAGAATTAGATTATCTTTTAAGTGAAATGTTGTGCTCAGTAAGACTGGTCGTGCTATGTGTTTTCGTACTGTAAGTTAATTATGTGTTTGAATTCCTGTTTTTTTATTTTTTTTTTATTTTGTGAATGTAATGTTTATTCCAATTATTCTCAGTTAAGTCTTCTGTTCTTAATAACACAAATTTTATTTACCATATTGTTTTCCTTTATTACAGTTGATGCAAAAACTCTTCTTGCGTTTCTGGTATAATTGTAAATTAAATAAACTTTAAACAATGTTGATGTGCTGTTTGATTTTTTTTCTCTCTTTCGTAATTCCTACCCAGTCCAGACCATCAGATCCTCTATTTTCTAAAATGACGTCCATAACATTTTCTAAACCACTCTTAGGAACATAATAAGTTGCATAACTACAAATTATTAAAGAAACATTTTCTGTAATATATTTTCTGTGAAAGAATAACGGAAAAGGGTCTATTAGGATACGAAATGAACAAGTTTTAAACGAATTGGGAGAATAGTTTGTGCCAGAATCTTATAAAAAGAAGAATAAGATGAAACATGCAAGTGTGGTATTAATCGACTATACCTACAAAGTGAGTCTATTTCTAGAAATGTAGAAGGAACGTTTGTAATAGTAGACAAAGATTGGAATATATGAAATCGGTAATTGATTTAATATGCATAATTAGTTTAAGAGTTTGGAAGGGAATAGAAAAAATGGAGAATTTCATGATAGCTGCCGAATAAGTATGCTGAATAAGTATAGCTGCCGCAATATCTTGAAGCTTGGACCCTCACGACAGCTAGTACGGTGCCTGTTATCCAATCTAAAAACATTCAGTTTAGTTAGATTTATGTCAAGTATTTTGACATAAAAAGAATTTTTTGGCATATTTTTAAAGTTTATTAAAATAACTTATTCACAACAAGTTTAGTGTTAGTAGAAAAACGCTAAATGATAAATTTATTGAAATTATATTTGTCTGACAGAAATAAACGTAGTTTAAGAGTATAATCTATCGTGATTTTATTTACAGTAAAAATAAAACTCGGGCAAACTAAGTATTATTACTCAGGAAATGAGTAACTTTCTTAGAATCACATCAAGAAACAATATAGCTATATTGTTTGCTAATTGTTTACAATTAATCTTGACATAACATATGTATGTTATATATAATTAAATCAAATTAAATTTAAAAATGTAATAATGTTCAAAATATTTTAAATCATTGTGGTGATTAAAATTTAAAAAATTGTGTTCTGCGATCTAATACTAACACCACAATACATCTTACAAAGTCTTATTCGCGGTTAGGTAATGAAGAAAATGTTATGCTGAAAGAATAGTAGAATAATTCGAATTGCGACTGTCACTGTCATGGCACCAAGCATTAAGATTGGTTGCGCTACCTGTACTAAAGATTAAAAAAAAAATTATTATTACTGCCTGCTGAACAGAAGCCTGAACACTTTGGGATGAGGGCCTTTTTGTTATTTAACTTCTTTTTTTAAATATACATATACAGGGTTATCATAAAATAATGGCGCGGTTTTGAACATGGTTTAAATTAAAACAGAATTACTTACAGTTTATGTTTTTTATTTTTCAAATTTGTCGTCTCAAACATTTTTTTTACATAATTAATAAATTTCAATATGTGCGCCCTTAGTCGCTCGCCAAATTTCCAAACGATACCAACTTCTCTCCAAACATTAGTTAACATTTCTTCGTTAATGGTTGTCATTGCTTCATTAATCCTGTTTTTTAAGCGGTTTAGGTGGCGAATCTTATGTATATAAACAACGCTTTTGATGTACCCCCACAAGAAAAAATCGCAAGGTGTCAGGTCTGGACTCCTTGGAGGCCAAAGTACGGGTCCTTGCCGGTCTATCCATCGATCTCCAAATTTTTCGTTCAAAGCGTCCGTGACCGATGCATTGAAGTGCGGGGGAGCACCATCTTGTTGGAAATGAAGTCGATGAATGTTTTCGAGTTCATCCAGCTGAGAAAGCAATAATCGGTTAACACGTCAAGACACACAACTCCATTAATTGTTTTTTCAGCGAATAAGAAAGGTCCTATTACACGATTTTTCATCACACCACACCAAACATTAACTTTAGGCGAATCGCGTTGTTTCTCAATAATTGCGTGTGGGTTTTCAGAGCTCCATATTCGAGAATTGTGTCTGTTAACACATCCATTCACGTGGAATGTAGCTTCGTCTGTAAAAATTAAATCATCTAAAAACGATTCGTTTTCACTTATTCTGTCTAACATTTCAACAGCGAAATTGTAACGTTTTACACCATCATTGGGTTTCAATTCCTGCAGTATCTGGATTTTATAAGCGTGTAATTTCAGTTATTTATGTAAAAAGTTGTGAAGTGTTGATTTTGGAATACCTAATTCGACGGGGATGGACTTCCCAGGACTTCTAATTGCCGATTGTCTAATTAGTTCAACCGTTTCGTCTGGTACACTTGGTCTGCCGGTTGATTTCTGTTTCTTAACTGATCCAGTTTCTTCGAATCGTTTGAACCAACGTGTTATGTTATTTTTGTGCGGTGGATCTCTTCCGAATTCACGTCGAAACGCACGTTGAACTAAAATTACGGATTTTAATTCAGCCATCAATAAAACACACTTTGCTTTATCTTTATCCGAGAACGTAGTAACTCACTAAACTCACCGCAACAACAATACAAGAACTGACCCGTTGTGGTTACAATTGCTGATAAACAAACTTTTGGGTTGGAGGCTTTCAGGGATACCAATATAACATGTAGAAATTTCCCTACAATCTTCCTATGAATTACTGAAACCGCACCTTTCTTTTATGATAACTCTGTATTTTAAATACACGATTAATATATATATTTGTGTGTGTGTGTGTGTGTATGTATGCGTGCTTGTTTAATTTAATATGTTGAATGTTCGTTCGTTACATTTATATCATCCTTACATTATTATCGATCGGTATAATTTTTGTATATGTTTTTTTTTTGTCTCTGTGTTTTATTATTTCGTGATTAAAGTTATACACTCCGTGTAAATTGTTACATCAATGTCTCTCCTTTTTAATATCCTTCTGTTTCTTATTTTCTATTCACTAGTTGATGCTCATTTGAGAGATGTTTTTATAGTATAGGGTGCATACAAAATATATAATTAAAAGCAAAGGTTTTCCCGGAGCTTGTTTCGTGGCAGCGAGCGGATCGACGCAACATCTCGCTCGCTTCTGTGCCGGTTGAATACATATCCGCCCTCGCTATTCTTATTTCCATAAAATCCCTTCGGGTGAATATTTTTTTAAAGTTCAAAAAGAGTGTCTAGGACCGGCCGAATTAAAAATGCAAACGCTTCTATTGTGATTGAAGTTAGAGATGTTGTCTTGTCTGTAACATTTCACATCATCAACCGACCCTTGAAATAGGTCGAGGGCAATGAACGCGCGGATTACTAGCGAAGTTAACGACCCACTCAGAATTTGGACCCACCTTCCTAATTGGGGCAGCTTAATGAGGACTTCGTGATCTTCTTTGTTAGTAACCACCTCATGACCTATTTCGTTGAGACCCTGTGTCGGATATAACCGAACTTTGCGGTCTGTTGACTCTTTACGACGATGCGTCGTCTCGTTTGTTTCTTAATTTTGGATGCATGACGGTATTATGTAATCCCTTCTTTTTAAAAAAAAAAAAAACTTGTTTCCGAATCGTGTGTGAAATGTATTATATTCTAAAGGATCTCCCTTAACAGTAAATTTACATAGTAATAGCTTATAATAACCCTTCCTTTTCTTAAACGGTATTTATTTCTGAATTCATTTTCATAAAAAGAAAAGAAAATCTTTTTCTCATTTCATTTTTACTGCTGCATATTTTATTTTAGTAAAAATTATTTTTTTTTAATTTCAAATTAAGCTCTGTAAAACTTATAGTAATAGTAATAAAAAAAAAAGAAATAATAATAGTGTAAGGCTGCTCTGAAACAATAATAACATGAATTGCTAAAGTAATAATTTACGGTAAAGACAAAACCAATAGAATTAACTTAATCATTTTACTTATTTCTTAACGCATACAGTTGGCCGATTACAATTTCTGAACTTTTTTCAGATGATAGATGAATAAAAGCAATAACTTCGTGTGTCAAAAAAAAATTTTGTGAAATCTGCTGTAAAAGTTACAAAACGATACTATTTGAATTATTTAAATTTCAGCTTATGAAATCGAAGGGAAATTAAAGAGAACTACGAACAAATTATTAACTCAAATAAATTAACTCAAACAAATTATTAATTTAGCGGTGACTTCAAAAAATTAAAATTTAAAGAAATGAGAAATTCCTTTCTTGTAAGATTTTTTAGTCAGTTTAATTTTACTTTCCCGTCTAGTGCTATTGCATAACTATAGCTGTAAAAGGGAAAGTATAGGTCTAATTTAGATATATGCGGTTTTCACCGGATCTTAACATTTTGATACGTAAGGAACCGAAAAACTGGATGGAAATTTTCCGGATTTTCGTATGTGTGTGGGTTCGGTCTTGCATTCTTTGTATCTCCAGAACTACTGGACCGATTTTGAACAAACTTGTCAGAATACTTGTATATATTGATGCCATTAAATTTTCAAATTAAAAGGTCAAGAGAGTTGAGGCTGTAGAGGAAGGTCAAACTCAGTATCTCGAGATTTCGTCTAATTAAGATCTCGTTTTTCTTAGGAAAATTTGTTAACAATTAAAAAATACTAATATTTCCAAAAAAAATATTTTTTTCAAAATCGCACTTCTATCCCAATAATTGTTCTAAACTAGTGGCTAGCTGGTATACTGCGTCAATAGTACCCCTTGCGCTAGTGTAGTACTGACTTACAGTTGTACAGAAAATATTATATTTAAATAAAAAACATCCAACAGGCCTCTATGGTTGCCTATAAATTTAAATTAAAACTTTCTCAACTCTTTTACCTTGTCTTACCGCATTATCTTGAAGGACGTTTCTGTAAGGTAAGATGTAATGATGAGTTATCGAAATTCTTTGACATTAGGTCGGGTGTCCCTCAGGGCGCTGTACTAGGTCCATTGTTATATTCCATATTCATGGAGGACCTTTCAGCCTTGGAAGATTACATCGTCGCCATGTCACATTCCCCATGCGAAAGAGTGACTGTCCCAGAGTGTACATGGATGGTGTCTTGTTCCCACAAACGGAGAGTGTGCGGTATCTAGGACTTCACCTAGATCGGTGTTTGACCTGGAAATGTCACGTGAGAATGAAAAGAAAACAACCAAACACGAAAAATAGGGAATTGCATTGGCTGCTACGGAGAAACTCACGCCTCAGATTGTCCAATAAAGTTCTGATTTACATGGTTATCCTAAGACCAATCTGGACTTATAGCGTGAAGTTGTGGGGGTACAACAGGTAATAGTAACATAGGTATCATACAACACTTCCAAAACAAAGTAACGAGGGCAATTCCAGAGGTACCATGGTACATACGGAATTATGAAATTCATGAATATCTAGAGCTTCCGACGGTTCGTGAGGTTGTGAGACAGCGAAGTGTTAAATACCAGCAACGACTTGAAAATCACGTCACCAATTTAGCAGTCAATCTGCTTGATAACAGTAGGGACGTCCGAAGGTTGTTGAAACGTCTCCGTGTGCTTAAGTTAGGGGCTACTGCATGACAGTTTGATAAATGACAATGCTAAATCTAGGGATATTATTCTCTTGTTAAGGTTTTTCCTGTATTATAAAACTGTTATTTTTCTTTGGTTTTTTTTGTTTATTAATATTTTGTTTTTATGGACTATGAAGTATTGGCAGAAATATATCTCTAATGGACTTTAAGATTACTGCTTACTGGTAACTATTATTATGGATTGACTTATTATTGGAGTTCCTTAAGAACCTCTTACGAAACGAATTACTTATGGTTCCACTTAAGGAGCCGGTTGTAAATATACTGGTTGTTGAACAAAAAACATTTAAATAAAAAGATAAATATTTTTAATTAAGTCGTGTGTTGTAAGTCGTGCATTGGAAGAAAGCCGCGTGACATGTAAGTCCTACAACTGTGTTGTCAGCTTTTTTTCTTAAATTTATTTACCCTTGTTTTATTTTTATTTAAAATACAGGTAACTCTCCTAATATCGCTTATTGTATGGAAAGAGCCGTTTGTAAGAAACTTTTAAAGTAGAAAATCTTAAAAATAATAAAATAAAATAATCATGTTCGGCCCACCCAACATGAGCCAATTCGATTATTTCGAATCCATAATAAAAGTAATTTTTTTTACGCTAAATTTTTTATTATTTTGCTTGAATTTTTATGATATAGTAATTTAATATCTGAATAAGATCAGGTTAGATATCATAATTACTTTACCAAATTCCTAAAGTGATCCGTAATAACAACAAAAAAATAAATGAAAAGATCTCCCAATTGTTTATTTCTGCATAGTATTATTTTGTAACGTCTTTGCTACATATTTTATGTGGGACAAAGTATGTTGATGGTAAAAAAAATAACTTCCTGTTCAAAAAAAAAAATCATCAAAATCGGTCCTCTCGTGAAGAGAATTGAACATAAAAAAAAGATTGAATTTATATTCTTCGGATTTTTTGGAATCGCTTAGTAATAAAAAGAAAGTGATGATCAGATCAGGATTCATTAGTTGGTCTTTGAAGATTTTCCTTGACTAGTTTCATTAGCAGTTCACTGCAAAGAGTAAAATTCCTGTCAAGAACAAAATTCAGATACAATCTAAAATATTCTTTTCTCCCCCTTTCAAATATATCTAAATAATTTTTTCGGTTAAGATTATCTTTTATGTAGAGCAGCTTATCGAAAATACCAGATTACTAATGTAAATGTAAGTTCTTCATGAATGTAATGCTTTACAGGAATCCAATTCTTTTATAAGTAAACAATAGAAATACTGTTTCATAATATTACTCTCTCTTTATCAGCAAATTTTAATGTGAATTTTAATATGATTACAATTTAATGTATTTAATTTAAATGCTTATTGTTGTAAGGATAAAAAAAGAATCTAATTTCTTTTACTTCAGTTTTATTAATGTACCCATATTATACTAAAATAAAAACCTTTTTAGGTATATTTATGGTAAAATATAATTAAATGGATCATATTACAATAAAATATAATGAAAACTAGAAAATTCGTTAGTGATAAGAAGCACACGATAAGAAAAATGAAGTTTTAAAATTGCTACGCCCGTTGGGAAATGCTACGAAGTTAATTTTCTTCATTGTGTCTCTCTTTCTTTAAATTACTTAAACTACCTTTTATTACCGCAATTTTTCCGTCCAACTTACTCTCAATTCGTTTATTGGACTTCATCTTTAATACATTTTCTATTCTGAATTTAATTAGTTTGTGAAATTTAAATTAAAAAAAATAATAAATAGCCGCTTACTATTTTAATTAAGTTATAGGATTTCGTGTTTATTACATAGCTCTTTTTTTCTTCCTTAGACTTTTTATTTAATTTTTATGTAGTATGTAATAACACATTTTATATTAAATATTTTATTATGAAATATTTTAAGGATTTATTTTTGGCGTGGATCATCAGTCGCTTGATCGGTTTATTACGCCGTGGTTATTATTAGCTTTATATATTGTAACTATTTTCTTCCCTTACGTTACAACTTTCATCCTTTTTTTAAATTATCTTTAGGTCCTTTTTATATGATCTCAATTAATCTAGTTCTTTAATTCTCGTGTGCGTTCCCAGTTAATTTAAAAGTCGGATTAACCTTCTTAAATTTTTAATACTTTTCCAAAATATTGGTTTCAAAAGTTCTTCATTGTTAGCTTTCTTTTTCTCATTTTTCTTCGTTTCTATATAAAAACTCTATATTCAATACAAATATTTAAAAAAATATTTTTTTAAAACAAATGTCTATTCAAACTGTAGGAAATGATTATAGGTTAGTTCTAACTGAAGAATTAGTAAAACGATGTTGTACTTTTTAATCTGTGTAAGGGAAAAATTGAAAGATATTTAAAAGTAAAATAACCAAGGCAAATAATAAATTTTAAGATCCGCCGATGACAATTTTGTTTTGGTGGAAACAAAAAATAAATCAGAAAGAAATTCAATTTATTCGATATGGATTTATTCCTAAGAGAAAGATTTATATTAAAACTAAATAAAATTAAAATAAAAATAATTAAATTTTAAAAAAAAGGAGGATAATGAATAATTGTTTAATGAAAAAGTTAAAATTATTCTACAAATATTTTTTGTATTATTAAATGTTGGTGATAACCCTTTTTTTAAAAAAAAAACTTGTGAAATTTTGGGTAGATTATTTTTGGTATTCAAATCCGTTTGTTACTTTTACACGGATTTGGTCAACCCCTTAAGAAGGGGTTGACCTTCTTAAGGGGGTGGCGGCTCAGGGGTTGTAACTCAAATATTATAAATGGTAACGCCCTTTGTGTGATATAGATGATTTTAAAGGTCCCTTTAAGACAATAAAAATGGTATAAAATAAAAAGCAGTTACAGTGACTGTCCCCAAAATGACGGCGGTGTCCGTGGCGCGAGTGGTAGCGTGTCGGCCTTTCATCCGGAGGTCCCGGGTTAAAATCCCGGTCAGGCATGGCATTTTCCCACGCTACAAAAATTTTCATTCATCTCATCCTTTGAAGTAATACATAACGGTGGTCCCGGAGGTTAAAAAAAAAATGGCGGCGGGATAAAGTTTGGATTTTGAAAATTACTAAATTTAGTAAGTTCAAGTAAAAATAAATTAAACTGAATTAAATTCAAATGTTTGGAACTGTATGTACAAATGTTTGGAAATGTATGCCACGTTTGGAATATGTAAAACAAATTGTTAGGGATATAGGATGTAGGGGGTATACTGAAATGAAACGACTAGCACTAGATAGGGAATCTTGGAGAGCTGCATCAAACCAGTTAAATGACTGAAGACAAAAAAAAAAATTCAAATTTAATCTAACAATTAAAATTTATCTTGAAAAATTTTTTAATGCAAAAGATTATTTTATTCTGATATGAGTAAATAAATATAAATATTGTCACCTAATCATCCTGATTAGCTGATCGTTAATGGTCTCTCATCATAACTGCTATGATTTCATTGTTGTTTGATATTACATTTAGATTGTTTCATTACTACACTGTTAATTTCTTATGAGAATTTATTTTAATCGGTTGGCTAATTGATTTTGTCTATCTTTACCGCATTTGTAAGCCTTTTATGTTATTTATATCTTTTTTTAATTATCTTTTTACTGAAATAATTTTTTCTGTGCTAGTTGTTAACATTGCTGCCATGTCACTTAGAGAAGAGGAGAGGATCACACGTTTAATGATAAGGGGCTTTGGTGATAGATTTAGGTCGTATAATAAAGTTTGTGAATGCATTTAATATTAGTAAAACTTAAAGTTTGAAAACATTTAATATTTAACCCTATTTCTAAAGGCACAGTCTTAAAAAGCCATTAAACGATTTGAAGAGTCAGGGAGCATTAATAATGGGGGAAAACCAGGGTGTCCTAAATCTGCAACAAATAATTACAAATCGTTAGAGATTATGCAAGAATTTATTGAGAACACTCATTCCTCGATTCGAACAGCAGCAGCTCGGGAAAATAATATTAGCCAAAGTTCAGTGATTTGACCATTAAAAAGTGAAAATTTCAAACCCTTCAAAATTCATCTGGTGCAAGAACAGAATAAAAATGACTACGATCGAAACTTGAGTTTTGCGAATTATGATGAAGAGTATTTGTGCAGATCCTAATTTATTAAACAACATAGGTTTTAGCGATGGGCAGTTTAAATCGCTATAATTCGATATTGGACTGATATTAATCAACACTGGTATCGTGAGGCACATTCACAGTATCCAGTAAAAGTAAATGTGCAGGCAGGTATATTTGGTAGACGATTGATAATATTTATTGATGGAAATTTAAACGCAGTGAAATATGAGGCTTTGCTTCTCGACCATATCATTTCAAACATTCTAAGCGTTGTTGACCCCAACTTCCAAAACGTTTGGTTTCCACAACATATTTCCCCGCCTCATTTTGGTTTTCAGATACGTGAAATTTTAAGTGCATTTTTTCTTGAAAGATGGATTGGCCGAAGAGGTCAAATAGTATTGCCAGCGAGATCTCTCTACTTGTCTCCATCTGATAACTTTCTATGGGGCCACTTAAAAAGTTTTTTTTTTTATCTTAATAAGCCCCAAGATTTAAATGGTTTATAAAATAGAATTCGAGAATCGGCACAAAATATCACTAGGGAAACATTGAATAATGCAGTAACATCCTTTTACAACCGACTGGCACACTGTCAGACAACAGAAGGACATTTCGAACATTTATTAAAATGAAATTTAAGTAAATAAGCAAACTTTATGCTTAATAATATTTTTTTTAAATAAACTTTTTCGATGATATTCAATAATCAAATGTTTATAAATTTATTTATTTTCGATAGCAGTTCCTTAAATTATCAGGGTAATTTTTTTTGAAAATCCAAAATTTATCCCGCCGCCATTTTGTGTACAGACATCGTACAAAATATTTATTTATATCATTTTTCCTATCGTAAAAAGATCTTTAAAATGATAAATGAATTTTTAAATGGTCTTTAAAATGACAAAGGTTGTTACTGTTTAAAATATGTGACCCCAAACAAGGGGTTGAAACTCTATTTCTCGTCAAAAGGTAAAGTAATAGACGGATACCTTATCTTGAAAGTTATAGTATTCTATCTGGAACGGTTTTAAGGTTGTTGAGGGGTTACCATAATTTTGACTCGCTCTGTTATTACATTGACTATAAGCTTTGTAATTTTAACTAAATTAATAGTGCGATATGAATAATAATGCATCAACTTTTTGTTACAATTACCTTCGCGCTTGATATAATATATCAGATACTTTTGTTAAGAATTTAAAAAACTAAAACTTGTCGCTGGTGATAACTTTCTATGACTATTAACTAAAGTGTTTATTTATACAGTCTAGTTGCGCACATAGCTTTGTGAATGCTTTCGTTAGTAATAATTAATTCTAACAGTATTTTTTGTAACGCTCTGATACTATGTTAATACATTCATAATACGAGTAAAAACAATTTCATAAATTCTGTTTGCTAACTAGGTTAATATTATTACTTCGACTTTGTTTGATAATTATTGATTTATTTTTATAACTTTAAATTAATAAGGAGGTCTTTACATTATATTTCAGAATATTGTGAAAAGAATTTTTAATAACTTTAATTTATATTTTAAAATAACTTTTGTTGTTTCCAAGAAAAATGTTTTCGTATTACGTACTGTTCATAGCATGAAAATGCTCTGTTATAAATAATAATTTTTTGCTTATTATTGTTATTCCTATTGAAATAGTATTTATAGTATTTGTTTTTCTGTTTAGTTAGCCAAAATGGTTTTATAATTTGCATATTAATAGATTTACTTGGAAATGTATTTTAAAAGTTTTAAAATTTTTTGGGTAAAATATTGCATTGAAACACACAGCGTTGCGTGTTCATATTTTAATTTTCCTGTGGTTGCGTCTTTTTCTCTTATTGTCTTTTAATAGATCTTGTTCTTTTTTTTTTTTAATGTTATTCTTTTATTATTATTTTTCTAGTTTTTGTGTTTTTTCTAGTTTTTTTTTGCGTCATTATTATTAATATCATTATCATTATATTTTATTCCTTTCCTTAATCCATATTGTTCCATAAAAACTTTAGTTTAATCATTTTGTAACAGGTAAAATATATTTTATTTTAAAATAAGTACTTAGTTTCGTAAATAAATGTTTTAAGTTTCATTACATCTAAAAGCGACGTATTGCCAACTTAATGAAATAAAAACGTTTTGAATAGTAATTTTTTACTATTATTTTACTTAACACGTGATACGAATTCAGGATTCATACGTATTAAAGATGATGTGTATGTATCATTTCCTATCTTCAATTTTAGCAAAATTGCGACTGGTATTTTAAGAAATAATAAAATTAAAAATTTTAAAAACCCACGAAGCCGTTTTGAAAGATATCTACTACAGCACCCCCCTAGCGGCTTATAGCCGTAAAACTAATCTAAGAACCTGATCCGAGGTGGTGAGGTGGTACCTATGTAATGAAAAAGAAAGTATCGAAATCGGTTCAGTAATTTTTGGAGAAAATGGTAACAGGAATACACACAAACACACACACACAACATACCTCTTACCCCAAACGCATATATATATACCTTCTCCGTTCCGTCGTAGGTAAAAATAGTTAACATTTTTTTTAAATGAAAGGTACGAAATTTTATTTTATTAACTTCTGTTTTTTCATATTTTTTCTTTATCGCTATTTTTCAATTATTATTTATCGTAAATTTTTTTTTTTCAATTAGAATTTAATACTTATTAATAAATCAATATATTTAAATTAAAGTTAAAAAAGAAAACAAAGGAGATGAAGTCTGATTCGAACCTATGTGCCTTCCCTTGTAAGATCCAAATATTTCATTAATTAAAATTTTGTATGGCTATAAGTCTGGAACCAATGAAAATAAGTACCATTTATGATATATCGTCCAAAAGTTCTCAATGAGGCTTATTACTGAAGTTAAAAAAAGTCCGAAATCCAAATTTTTGAATTTTTTGGACTTTTCTGATTCAGTCGATCGCTATAAAAAGGGGAGGTGCACAATCCACCTACAGCAGTCCTAAATCCAAAATTTCAACATCTTACGGTTAATCGTTTTTGAGTTATGCGAGATACATATGTACGTACGTACATATGTACAGACGTCACGCCGAAACTAATCAAAATGAATTCAGGGATGGTCAAAATGAATATGTCCGTTGAAATCTGAGAACTGAAATTTTTCGCGATCAATTTACTTCCTTTAATTCGTACAAGGAAGTAAAAATGTAACATCTTATCCGGCAATTGGTTAAACCCTAAAATTTAATTCCTCTACTATGGTGAGTGACAAATTTATCATTTGGGGAAATATCATATCGTGTTGTTTAATTATTCTCTTCCTAAATGAAACTAACATAACAACAAACTAACATAATATTTAACATATTCTTATGTTAAAATAGTTAATATTTGAAAAGATTGCACCCTAATCTGTCGTGAAGTATCATAAAATGGGATTAATTAAAATTTATCATCATTATATATTATTTACTCTTAGTCAAGTCCTTTGGACCATATCGTCTATAATTTCTTACTCTTTCCCGGGTTTTCTTTTTGCATCTTTCATTGATATTTCTATCACTGTTCAGTATAATCAGTCCTTTATAATCAGTCAGTTATAATCAGTTTTTTTCCTCTCATGGTATGCCCGAGCCAGGTTTTTCGTATTTTAAATTGTTCGAATTAATTTAATTTTTCTTCTTCACTGTTTTCATTATTTCTTTATTTTTCACTTTGTGTATCCGTTGAATCATTTCCAATTTCCTCCATACCTAAATTTCAAATGCTTCCAGGCATGCTTTTTCTTTTTTTCTTAGTGTTGATGTTCACAACCATTCAGAAAATAACTCCAAACTTAACAATTCACAAGATGCTTGTGAACAAAGGATTTATTGTACCCAACTACATTACATCGGTCACGACACTAAATTTTGTGATTATACCAGTACGTTCATTTGTTCCTGACATATTAAATAGAATAGAGGACAACAAACGCGCGCGCATACACACACATAAAATATTTATACTTAATGAATTGAACTGTAGTTTTATTTTTTTCATTTTTGAACTCGGTGGGCGCAAAAGATTCAGAGAACCGGCTACAAACTATTTGGACTCGTTTCAGTATTTTCTTATATTATATTATTAGTCGACTCTTTCTAAAAAGTAACAAAATAAAAATTAAATGAATTTGATATTTATTTCCATTTTTTTTATAATAAATGATTTAAAAAAGGGATATTTATGATTAATTCTGGGCTCCTTTAGATAACATTCTAAGGTATCTTGTTTCTTAATACCAAAGAGAACAGTTTTCGATGTAAAAAGTAAAATCAGAAAAGATGTGCTGTACCAATTAAAAAGTTATATTTTAACTAAATTGAATAGTTATACTTCTGTATTCCTTTAATAAATTAGTTTTTTGAAGTAAAAGCTAGGTCAAGGATCAATTAATGATTTCATAAAGTAGTTATTGATAACCGATCTCCGTGGTTGAATATTAGTGTCTCAGTCTTTCATCTAGATGATCCCGGGTTCGAATCCAAGTCAGAATTATTATTTTCATACCATTTTCCCTGGTTAAAGTATTGCAATTATAAAGTGAATTAATTATCTAAAAGAACATATTTTAAAACAAATTTTTTACTTCCTTATACGAAGTAAAGGAAGTATTGTGATCACGAAAAATTTCGGTTTCTGATTTCAACGGAAATATCCATTTTGGCCATCCTTAATCAATTTTTACTAGTTTCGGCGTGTCGTCTGTACGTACGTATATATCTCGCATAAATCTAAGACGATTAGACGTAGGATGTTGAAATTTTGGATTTAGGATTGATTTAACATCTAGTTGTGCACCTCCTCTTTTGATTGCAATCGACTGGACCAAAAGTGTCCAAAAAAGCCCGAAATCCAATTTCGGGAATTTTTCTTAACTGCAGTAATAAGCCCTCATTGAGACCTTTTCAACGACATATCATAAGTAGTACTTATAGATATTGGTTCCAGAGTTATAGCCAAATAAAATTTTAATTAATGAAATATTTGTATCTTACATGGGGAAGGCTTAGATCGGGTCGAATCAGACTTCATCTCCTTTTTTTGTTTAACTTTTTTTTAAATTTAAATGCATTGATTTATTAATAATTATTAACCTCTGATTGTAAAAAAAAATGTACAATAAATAATAATTCAATAATAACAATAAAAATAAAAATAAATAAAAAAATATCAGAAATTATTATATTATATAAAAGTTTAGGTACTTTTCATTAAAAAAAAAAAAATGTGATGTGAAATTTAACAGGCGTACAAGGAGTTCATGTAGTGTCCACATCAGATTTTTATAATAATAATTAAAATTAAATTAAACTACAATATTTTAAGATACTCAGGATAGTTGTGGTATTTTCAGAAGTTTTAATGAAAATTGTATATATCGAAACTATTTTCCTTATCTTGAATTAAAATTTGGTAAACTCAGCTTACTCAGGTTTTTTTTTAATTCAGGCGGCTTATTAATCAAAATTAACTTTATTAATACAATTTAAACGTTAAGTTATCAATAACAACTTTAGTAACTTATGAAAAAAGGCCTAATGATTCATAAAATTAACACAGCGTATAGCTGTGTATAATTATTTTAATTTACGTCAACTTTGTTTGTTAGTTTTGGTTTTAATTTTTATGCACATTTTAAAAAAGTAATAAATTTATCGATTAATAATCTTATTATTATTACTTTTAAAAATTATATTAAATTAAAATAAGTTGTTCTATAAAAAAATACGTTTTAAAAAATTGAATACCATAACCTGTTTAACTTTGTCGTAATCCATTCATGTCACATTGTTTACTTTGCCCTTGCAATTTTTTTTTCATGTGGTGGTGGGTATACGAAATTCTATTAATATTAAAATTAGATGCCTGTTATCTTGATTTTAATCGAGTTAAAATGTTTAAGAAACCAAAAGCGGATTAGGGTTTTTAAACTAAGCTCTCTGATCTGATGTGCTTTTGGTTTTTCTGACAGAATATCCCTTCCCTAAATCAGCCTAATAAATTTAATTTATTTTTTTCAGTAGACTGAATTGTTTTCTTTTTTATATAAAAAAAAAGATGGCTTGTAATCCGATGCTAAGTAACCAGTATTTTTAGATGCTTAAAGAAAGTGAAATTATATTGTCATTTCTTTTTCTTTTGTTATATATAATAGTCGTTTAGTTCTTTTTCTTTTTCGTAGTAACAATTATTTACCCATCATTTGTTTTATTCTTTGTTTCTTTTTGTTGTTATTATTTGTTTTTATTTCTTCCTATCCATCTTATGTACGAATCTTTTTTGCTGTTATTATTCTTTAACTCTAGCAATTAAAATTATATTTTTCTTCCTGTATACGATTCATTTTTCATTTAGTTAATGAGTTATTTTTTTTTAGGAAATAAGCGTACTAAAGAACATGTTTGTTACTGAGCTTCATTACAGTCTAGTTCAGATTTATTGGAAATTAGAAGTCCAAAAAAAATTTGTATATGTAATTAAATAGGCGTACAAGGAAGTCATGTGGTGTCCACATCAATTTGTTAGAATTTTGATTTTACGAGATAAATTTATGTTTTATAGATTTTTTGGCCGTTTTTATATTCTTCATTACATCTAATTATTCAAGTAGCTCTAAATAACATTTAAAGGAACCATAATACGGGTATTTCTATTTATTTAGTTCTACTTGATATGCAGGTAATAATGTACAGTAATTACGAGGCATGTTTTTAAGGTAAGTACCGTTTTGAAATTTAAAAAAGTACTCTATTTTTAACAATTTTATTTTTACGTGAAAGTCTGTACTTTATTCTACTTTTCTACATAATTGCTATCATTATTAAGGCACTTGTTATATCGTGCAAGCAGCTTTGAACACAGTCATCATAGAGGTCTGCTGCCTGACTTAATAACCACTGCAACACGGTCGCTTTGACACTATCATCGTCGATAATTTACGCGTTCGGTCACAATTTCATAGACAACACTTCTTGAAACTTGAGGAAACTCTTCATAAATCGTAAAGCGTCTGTTCTCTCTCACTTTTTCGTCAACTTTCTGCACCAAATCTTCAGTAATGACAGAAGGTCGTCCATTCCGTTCCTCATCATGAACATTCTGGCGGTCATATTTAAAAGTTCAGTTTCGTACCATTCCATAGCTCATAATGTTCTCTCTATACTTTTCACTGATCTGACAATGAATTTTAGCCGCTTTCATGTCTTTAGCACTAAGAAAACGAATCACACCACGTATTTCACAGTCGGCAGGATTCTCGATCAGCGGAGGCATTTTAAATACTCACAGAAAAACGTAAACACAGTCGAATATTTCCGTAATGGTATCTGTAGCTTGCCAACAGATGCGGGTACACAGTGCGCATGTGTGGAGTGCCGACCGCAGCGTAGCAGCGGCGGAATTTCAAAACGGTACTTACTTATAAAAATGCCCCGTATTTTAAAATCAGTATCATCACATCTGATTTACTATCTGATAATTTAACCGCAAATTTCAACCGCTGAGATGAGGATGATATGTAGGACATAGAAATGAGGTGTAGTCTTGTACAATCTTGGCCGATTATTCCTGAGACATGTGGTTAATTGAACACCAACTATCAAATCCACTGTCTTGTATCCAAATCTGGCTTGGTATCCTCTGTATTCAAATCCGTATAAAAGTTACCAACTTTTACTAGGATTTTAACCTCAAAAGTATATGTAATTATAATAATAATATAATTTTGTATTTAATTAATATAATATATATAATTATTATAATTATATAGTTGAAAATCATTCATGATTACTTGTTTTATTACTATCTTCATCAATTCCTCTTATTTTTACAAACATGACTTATAAACATGATATTTATCTGAGATACTTTTCAAAATTATGCCTTGATATTCCATCTCGTCTTAAATTTCTTTTTCTGTTTTTTCGTTCATTTTACTTCCGATCGTCATATTATTGTACTTTATAGATTCTGATTGATTTCTTCCATGAAGATTTAGATTTTTAGTTTTTTTTTTATATTTCATAGTATATTAATAATGAATTTTATTTTTTGCAATGGTTTTAAAATTTTATAAAATAGATTTTTTTTTAGGAAATCTTTTGTCTACTTATATATATACAGAATGATTCAGGAAGAAATGAGAATAATTTTGGAAATAATTTTAGACCTTGAAATGAGGAAAAAGGTTTATAAAAACATATGTTTGAAAACGTTTTGTTATCATAAAGTTATGGTTAGCAAAGAATTACGTACGGATATTTGTTCCTCCAGTGAAATGAAAGCATACTGACATCTTTAAGGCGTTATAATATGGTTAACTTGATGGTTTTTTTATGTTTTTTGACCTGAAAAATCGAATAAAACAGGTTCCAGAACTGTACCTTCCATATTTTCCACGATATCCAATGAAAACAGAAACATTCGGTCATGAAAAACACGTTTTTTTTTTGTAAATATAATAATTTTACTGATTAATAAATTCGTAAATTTTGTTATTAAAAATTGTAGAGAAAAAAATTAATTATGAGAAAATTGTTGTAGTAAAGCGTATAAAAAAGAAAAAAATATCAACTTATTTATTAAACATAAAATAGAAAAAACAACAGAAAAGTGTTAAGAATTAAAAAAATTAAAAACAGCTGTTTTTAGTACAATAAATTCAGACCTGTAAAAATTAGGTCAGAAGCACTAACTAGTATGATTCGAAATTAATTTGCATACTACTAATTATCGTCATAAAATTGTGGTAACGTGTTAAAATACGTTAGACGGTATAGTTGTTTTTGTATTTGTTGTACACTTACATTTTTCCAACTGAATCTGAATTAAAAAAAGAGAAATTTCGTTTTGAATTCTCTTATTTGAAAAATTCCGTGTCTCTTCACTCGTGCAGAATATGCTGATATGAATTTTGTGATGGTTGTGCTACTCCAGCTACGGTGAAAGAATACCGATAAAGGTGTGTGGGCCAGTGAGAAGTAGAATTTGTAGAATTTTTAATAATCTTCGTGAGAATGGTACACTTCTCAGCGCTCATGTATCATCTGAACGTCAACCGGTACATAGTAATGAAAGGGAAAAGGTAGTACCGTTTAGTCCTATAACGAGCACGCGAAGAATTTTTACACGACTCAACATTCCAAAAAGTACAGTATAGAGGACAGTACATGCTCGCGGACTGCGTCCTTTTATTTCCTGAGTTCAACACTTCTAGCTTAGTGACCATGCCAGACGATTGCAGTTTTGTTAGTTGTATAACAATAAATACCACTTAATTACGTTCATTCTATTACCGATGTATTTCGGTAATTTTTTACCTGTAGTGGCATAAACATCACACGGAATTCACATCAGAGACCTGAACAAAAATCACATGCCACAGTTGAATCAAATTTCCAGCGACGATTTTCGGTGAACGTTTGGTGTTGCATCATCTACAACCAATTTAAAGGCTCTTTCGTACTAGAACAACATGTAACAAGAAGAAGTAATTTGTAATTTTTAAATGAATTATATCCAGTGCTTAAAATTTTTTATTGACGAAACGAATTGAAATTTAATATCAACTTGAAGGAGCACAAACACATTGCATGAATGAAATAGTACAATTCTTAGATGAAACATTTACTGGTAAATGGATTGAACGTAGGGACGGGTAAATTGGCCACCTAGATCACCGGACCTTACTTCTTTAGATTACTGTTTATGGTGATGGATGAAATGCGAGGTATAGAAACAAAAAGTAGTTCACTTGATCGCACGCATTCTCAATCCTGCTGCCTCGTCAAGAAACTCAAAGATATCGTTAGTTTGGCGTGAGAAAATGTAACGAAAAAGAGTTGAAAAATGCAACTATATCTGTTGTGGAATTTTCGAACATTTATTGTAAATTAATACAGTATAAACCACAGTGAATATTAAAAAAGAAAAAAAAGGATTTTATTCTTTCAAAGGTAAAATTTATTGTACCTAAAAACAGCCTGTTTAATTTTTACAAATTCATTGTGTTTTTCTGTTAAGTTTTGATCTGTTTTGTTTTTAATAAAAAAGTTGATTTTTTTGGTTTTTATAGAATTTATGTCATCAATTTTCAGAAATGAATTCTCCACAAGTTTTAATTATAATATTTACGGATTTATTAGTCACTTAACAAAGTTATGGTACTTAAAACCTAAAAAATATGTTTTTCGTTACCGAATTTCTCTGTTGGATATCATGAAAACTACGGGATACACAATTCTAGGATCTGTTTTATTCGACTTTTCAGGTAAAAAAAAAAACGGATGTGGACACCACATAACTTTCCTTATTAAATTACATATGTACATTTTTTATTTTTTTTTTTTTTAATGAAAAGTGCATAAAATTTTATTTCGCTGATAACTTTCTAATTTTTTTTTAATATTATTGAATTATTTATTATTGATTGTACAATTTTTTTTACAATTAGAGGTTAATAATTATTAATAAATAAATATATTTAGATTAAAAAAAGTTAAAAAAAGGAGGTGAAGCCGGATTTGAACCGTAGTGCTTTCCCCTTGCAAGATGAAATATTTCATTAATTCCAATTTTATTTGGCTATAACTCTGGACTCAATTAAGATAATTACAACTTATGATATATCGTTGTAATGCTGTCAATGAGGACTTGTTACTGCAGTTAAGAAAAAGTCAAAAGTCCAAATTTTTTGAATTTTGGGTCGTTTTAGACACTTTTGGTCCAGTTGATTGCAATCAAGAGGGGAGTTCACAACTAGATGTTACAACAGTCCCAAATCCAAAATTTCAACATCCTACGGTTAATCGTTTTTGAGTTACGCGAGATACATACGTACGTACGTACAGATGTCACCCCGTTACTAGTGAAAATGGATTCAGGAATGGTTAAAATGGATATTTCCGTTGAAATCTGAAAACTGTTATTTTTCGCGATCATAATACTTCCTTTACTTCGTACAAGGAAGTAAAAACACAAGAAGCATAAGAATAATTTCCGTATGACCTGATTTCACAGGGAGAACTGAAATTCGATCGTAAAATTTCTCCAGCCGTAACTTGATAACAAAACCTTTTGGGATGTATTTTATATGAACTTTTTTTCTTATTTAAACTCTGGAATCATTTTCCAAATTATTTCTCCTTCCTCCTGAATCACTGTTTAGATTAGAATATATTTTTTAATTTCTTTAATAAGTAATTTTGTAAAGTATAAACTAACTCAAAGATCAGTTCATAATTTCATAAAGCTATTTTTGATAGCCAATCTCCGTGGCCGAATAGTAGTGTTTTTGTCTTTTATCCGGGAGATCCCGGGTTCGAATCTAGATCAGGCTTATCATTTCATTAAGGAAAATTTCTAAAAATCATCACTTAGAAATATGTATTTTATTAATAATAAAAATGAGTGTAGAAATTTATATATTTATTTATTAAGGTATATTTTGACGAAAAATCAATAACTGCAATTAATGAAAGATAAATTATTTTTGTCCATGCATTTGTTAATCTTTTAAAGGTAAGATAAAATAGTATTGACTTTTTAGTTGTTTTTCCTTTTTTTTCTTTACATTGAATCAAACAGCGATATTTATTTTATCGTTTTTCTTGTCAATAATTCTCTTTTATTGCATATCAGACTTGGCCTTTTTTCGAATCTGATTTGAATCTTTGAAATTTTGTAAAATCAGTATTTCATCTGTCTTTTATCGCGAACTTTTGAAAAAATACTTACTTTAGTCTTGAATTTTCTAAAAAAAAATTAAAGTTTTATTTATAATAACATATATAATGATTAAACCGTACCTTCAGTTTTCTTCAAATTCGAAAATGAGTCGTTAGAAACTATCTGTGGAAATTATATTGAATAAAATTTAAATAATATAAAGATCTTTTTTGCTTAATCAGCTTATTTGTCATAGTATCCGGCTCACTGCTAAACGAATTATTATTTGATTGATGATCCTCGTCTTTAGCAACATGATATAATGATAATAATCTCTTATTAATCCTTAATGTAGATTCTTTCTCGCAGTATTTTTTTCTTAATTTTAAGATTTCTTTTATTAAAGCTATTGTGATTTTGGAACAGTGTTCTTTTTATTTATTTAAATATTTTTTTTTAAATGTATAGATATACTCTAAAAGTAAATCCATTAAATATATATATTTAACTCCTAATTAGTCTGGAGTAAGAATAAAAATCACGATGGACGTACGTTTGTAGCAATGAGACTAGTCTGTGAGTGAATAAATTTCTCCCTATTGTTTTCTCACTTAATATTTTCATTGTTTGTTCTTGTACTGTTGTGATCTGTTATGTACACATACAGTATATTACATTAATCTTATATATAAAGCCGAAAGTTTGTTCTCGCATCACGCGAGAACCAACCGACCGATTACTTTCAAATTTGCTACGTTAGTGTTATTTCGGGGAAGGTTTTAAGCCGTAGATCGAAGTCTCCTTGAAGGTGAAGTTGTAAATTAAAGATATTCATTAAAGAAAAAAAATTAATTTATTATTATATTTATCTCCCCAAGACAACTCAAATAGTTATGGAGTGTTCCTCGTAAAAAGTCTGTGTATTACTATAACATAGTTACTACTATCTTGCCTTTTATAATTTAATTTCTTTTTCAGGTTTTTATAAAGTCTGAATACCTTAATTGTTATTTATCAGTATTATTCTCACAACCATGAGGGTAACAAACAATGCGAAGGGCTAAGGGGTAGAGCCCTTTGACTAGACAGTCGGGCGAGTAAAGCGAGCGTTAAACGTAATTATGACTTCTAGTCATTCTTATACCGGTCTAAATAATGAAAAATTTTTAACTATTCTTTACTAGTGGTTTATTCACTTAACAGTACTGTTGTCGCCTTCTTAACTTAATTTTTGTTCATAGAGGATGCCGTTTTCCAAGATCTTAATAAATTTCTTAATTTTTTGTATTTATATTAACTATTTAACGTAAATAAAAAGTAATATATTTAATTGATAAAAACTCTTATACTTGGTTTTTTTAAGAAAACTGTTAAAAAATTTTTTTATTAAAATTTAAAACGTTGTTAAAACTTATCATATTCATGAAATATAGACTACTACTATACGTCACACGTTTAAAGAAGAGATTAATGTTTGAGTAGGCATTGATACAGAATTGCCAACTCGCCATATAATAGCACAAAACAGACTCAGCATAGAGGGTGAATGAGAAGAAATAAGTCGACAAACGTACAAGGTTTTTATACAAATATATAAACAAAAAAAATAAATATTGCCTTAGAAAGATGTTACATGCTTCGTAGACATTATGAGTGCACATTTATTTCTTCTCTCGTAGTTTCGTAGCAGTATACTTATTGGAGAATCACTATGATAACGAAATTCATATCTACCAGTAGAGGGATGATATCTTTCTACCTCCACTACGTTCAAATAGATAAATGTCAATCATATTTTTGGAATAGATAGAATGTAGACGATGTTTACTCGTATTGAATAATAATGTATGTCTTATTGAACATTTTAATGAAGAGAGAAAAAATGATGCTGTTCTGAATGAAAGATTGTTACTTAATAGTCACTATAAGATTTTATTTTCTCTTAATATTAGAAAATGACTTTCCCCTTGTTTTTTCCAAATTATTTAAATTTATTCCGTTTATAATTAATAATATTTTGTTCTCGTATTTTAGTATGTCGCAAAATTAATTGTTCATTTGTAAAATAATTTTTCTGTTGAATGTGGATATAATATATTGATTCGAATACATAAGTAATATTATATTTTCGAATGCGATTTTTCAATAAAATCTGGTAATTATGTTATATTATATTGTTTGTTAACAATTAACTATAAACAAAAAATAATATTAAATTGTTTTTTCCTTTTTCTCTTCGGTTTTTGTTAGGTGTTTGAATACAGTTATAAGCATCTTCCGTCGCGGCTTGCCTGCACCAGCAACGTTTGTCGAAAATCTCCAGCAAAACAAAAATTATGCCTCCCATCAACTTACTCTTAGGGAGTACGATCAATCGGTTATCATGAATTCGATGGATCGTGGTGTATTCATCCCGCACAAACAGATTTGTATCGTGGAAAAGTTTACCAAGAGGACCATTTTTACGAATAAATCAAAGTAGTTGTTGTTAATTTAACGGAAATTTAAAAGTTGAATGAGCAGTCCTACCACCAGCGAGGAACGTCGCAGCGATGTCTGACGATGCTACACCGGGAACCAAGCTACCTGTCGATCAAACATATACGATAAGTAGTTAATGAGAAAGCTTATCCCAGTACCTCCAGGAGCGTCTAAAGAAAATACTATTTTCTGTCACTGTGGATATCGTGAGCGATGGAATTATGTTTGGCGCCGATCTGGTACTAATCTAGAAAGATTAATAGTTATGTACTCTTGAAGCTCGTCGATATTAAAACGATTTCGGAACATTGTATAATAGGGGGTTTCATTTTCTTGCTTCATTACGAATTCGTAATTGTGTGTGTTGCTTTATATCAGCTATGGAGGATGCACAGATTACAGTTTATTTAAAAGAAGAAATAGTGGTTTTTAAAGGGATGTTTTGATTATAGATTGTCACTAAGTTTCACTCTCCATAAAAAAGGATGATAACTGGGTTTGTTTGTTGTATGTACTTACATTTTTATTTTAGCTGCTATTGGCGCAGTGCGGACCAATGGTGGTGCGCCGGACGGCTGCGCGCAGCACACAAACGATTCATTCGTTCGAGCGATTTATACTTCTTGATACGAACGATTTATCTAAAATGTTTTGGGGATAAAAAAGGAAAACATTGGGTGTTTACGCCGTTTAGCGTAAAGTCGTTTTATTCCAATGAATACAAGGTTATGGTGTTAGCTCATTTCTATCCCGCATTATTTCATTGCTGTTTAATCTTAATGTATATATTAGGCTTAGTGCTTTTGTATTCTCAACCAATTTCAATTCTGATGTCATTTCTTCAACTTGCGTATTCAGAATTATTTTTGTTATGTCTTCGGTCTCGAATTCCAACACGTTCTCTCTAATCGTTCTTATACTAACACGGAAACACTACTCTTGTTGCCAACACACACTCTCTCCTGTTCACTGCCTAGCTGTGGCTTCCCCCTCCTTTCACTCACGCCATCTTTTCGGCAGAGTTGATCAGACATTCACAATGTAAACACGTCTGTAAGTTTCGCTCTCAAGATTTGTGTTAATTTTATAATCACCTCCATACTCGCATGCATGATGCGGTATTCCTGTGTCAAAAATATTTTCTAGTTCTACTCGTCAGTTTTTCGTGATTTCACAGTTTTTCTATGTTCATCCAGCCTCGTTTCTTCGTTAAGTTATTCTTCAAATTCACTATATTACGTTTCTCCTGAAAGTGCTTCAATTACTACAAACTGCCATTTCTATCGACGTCGAATCTTCTCGAATCGCAGATTACATTTACCTCGATCCAGAATCTCCAACCGCGTTGCTACATATCTACTACGTGTTAGTCTAACTCTACACCACGTCTCACCCCTGCGTTCCTGATACACCACGGCGGACTACGCCCAGGAATTACTGTATATATTCATTTACCTTCATTCACGAGTTCGTCGTTTACTAATATTTGTGTGCTACAGGCAAGTTTAATTTTCATTGTTTATTACGTATAAACAGTTATTTTATCAGTAAAAATTTGTGGAACATTCAGTTCATCGTACCTTATGCATTTTCACTTTCAAGTGTAGTTTACAAAACCATTTACTCACTTAAGTACAGTCACGACAGGTTACTTACATAAGGTGGTGTCATTGTTCAGCTGCAACCTATTTCACGTGCTTTATTAATTTCAATTCTGTAGTTATGATAATTAACTCTCTACAATTTAATCTTATATTTTGTTAATCACCGAGATTAATCCATTTCTATTCATGAACTGTGTTCATTACTGCTCTAAAATTAACCTAAAACAATTTGTTTCTGATGTTTTAGGACTTTGTAATTTATATTTTTCAAGAAAGCTTACTAGCAAAGGAACTCTATTTATATGTTTATTAATTATTGTAATTAACTCCTTTTGTACTATAATATTATTGTGGCCTTTTTCTACGTTAAACTAGAATTTAGAGTCAATATTACTCACTCTTATAGTATCCCACAGCTGGATTCCGTAGATCTAAATCGGCTTCAGGATTGTTGTGAACAACTGCTTGTTGGATAATGATAATTGTGATCCCCTGCCCCTCCTAGCAACCAGTATATCCCCTGAGTTTAATGTTGTTTCCAGTTTCTCTCCATGTCAGATCCGGATGCTGCCCCAGGTATTGCAATCTGTTATCTTGCGGGTTGAAAACACCATTCATTCGAACTCGCGGGCAGTTACTCTCTCCTCATCGCAAACGTAAAATATGTGGACAAAGAAATCACATTGATAATACGTAAACACATAAATATTTTTCACCAAGACTTACAACTTGTCTTTAATTTTAATTAAACCTTTATTGAAAATATCTCTATTGAAAAATATCTTTGGAGGGGCTTGCTTAAAGAAAGGAACATGAGAATTTAGCGGCTCGCCAACTAGCGACACAAATGAGAAGTGCAGCACCGTAACGAATTATTTATACGTTATAATAAATAGCGATGGAAGCCTTGGACACTCCGCTCTACATAGTGAAGTTACTGTTAAAATCTTGTAGCGATTAATTTAGCCGTTTTTTGATGTTTGCTTACATAAATACAAACGTTTCCTCTTTATACAGTAGAGAGATTTAGCAGTGACTAAGGCCGATTAATTGTCAATGTTTAAAACTTTAGCGCATGTTGTTTACGTATACGATTGCTTTTTATAAGCTATTTAGTTTGGCAAATTCTCCAAGTAGATTAAATAAAACTTTTTTCTATATTTTGAGTTAATCTAATCATTAACATAAACATTAATTTCAATCATTATTTATCTTAATTTTTTGATAAAAGTATTTACGTATTATTTATAGTAAGTGATAAGTAAGTCTTTATTAACGTTTAATCCATTTACGATTTGTATGAATAGGAAATGTAACGTGTAGTTTTTTTTTAATTTGTTCAGATAATCATGTTATTTGTTTATTTTTACCTAATATAAAAGAAGTATAAATAGGCTTGCATACGTAAAACCGGCGTAGCTTGTTACCGGTATCGTTAATTTATTTAAATTGTACACAACCTTCTGAAGGGAAGATTTTCTATCCTGTTTTTCCTGTACAAAGTTCTTTTTATTTATGCAATACAAACACATGCACCCGTAATACTACTGCTCTACCAGGTGGACATCTTATTATCGTGTGTACATAACGGGGCAAATGTAAACAGCCTCGACGGTTGTGGTGGAATTTAAGAAGCGGCTTCTGAACAAAGAACCATTGTGCTTCATGGAATAGCACACATTGTCTGAACGTAATTGCCGTCGTCTTATTTCAAAGGCCGTAATCTTGGTATCAAAACCATGTGTTGTGTCGCTTTGCTTTTACTTTATCTATCTCTCACTCTCTTTCACTCTGTTTGCTGACGCCTACGGCTCTCAATGACCCATTCGATATTTAGATAAAAGAGATGTTCCTTCCTTTCTGACTTTTTGCTGCAATAATATTTTCTTTTCTCTATTTTATTTTTATAAAAGTGTTTGTGTTTTCATTTTATTCTATGCGCTTGAAAGATTTTTAACTTGTCTCTTGCCTCTAGGTTTATAATACTATCTTTATTGGTTCTAAAATTTAATCACAAATTTCCTTAGGTATTTATTATTATTGTATTATGAATTAATGCACGATATACAATAATATTATTATTGTATATCGTGCATTAATTCATTTTAGCGTAAATTGTACTAATTCATAATTTAAATTATTTGTAGTGCGAATATAGTACTACTCTTATAGTACGAGAATACTTATCTATGAGGAATCAGAGACTTGTCACGATACGATACAATTTGTGTTACAATTAATTCCCTTGCTGAGTGGAGCCACTCCTTTCCCGGATGAATTGCATTTTTTTTTGCTTTATACTATCTCCCAAAGTCATTCTTATAATCGTAAAACATGTATAGCATCTGATATACAAGTGGAATTATTCAGAGTTGTTTCTTTGAGAGAAATTGTAATCATTATGTAGCAAATATTGCGGTGAACACAGTGAATGTTAATTGTACATCAGTGGGCTTGGCATGCTCATATGCAATATGTAGTCGGCTCGGTAAAGAAAGCGATGGGAATCCACTTCATTCCTCATTCTCATTAGTAAGCCTAGATGCTTGTTATTCTAAAGAATGTCTGTGTCATTAAGTTAATTTGTTTTATGACAGGTCGATTATAACCTGGTGTAGTGGTGAACGCGTCTTCCCAATTCAGCTGATTTTGTAGTCGAGAGTTCCAGCGTTCACGTCCTTGTAAAGTCAGTTATTTTTATACGGATTTGAATACTAGATCGTGGATACCGGTGTTCTTTGGTGGTTGGGTTTCAATTAACCACACATCTCAGGTGTGGTCGAACTGAGACTGTACAAGTCTACACATCATTTACACTCATACATATCATACTTATTATTCTCTTAAGTAAAATATGAAAGGTAATTACCGGAGGCTAAAAAAAGCAAAAAGAAAGAAAGGTCGACCATAACCAACCCACCGGGTTGGTTTAGTGGTGAACTCATCGCAGATCAGCTGATTTCGAAGTCGAGAGTTCTAAGGTTCAAATCCTAGTAAAGACAATTATTTTTATACGGATTTGAGTGCTATATCGTGGATACCGGTGTTCTTTGATCGTTGGGAATTCAATTAACCACACATCTTAAGAATGTTCGATCTGTGACTGTGCAACACTACATTTCATATATATTACATTCATATATATCATCCTCTGAAGTAATACCTAACCGTGGTTTGGATCCTAAACAGAAAAAAAAAGAAGGTCGATTATAACCGTCACTGTTATGGGATCAGGAAATTTTAATAATTTAAATTAATAAAAAAAAAAAAAAATAATAAGTTATAAATTAAGTTGTTAACTAGGGTTAGAATTTTCGTAAATTATTCTTTTATATTGCTGTATTTAGTATTAATAGTTTATTGCTTGTTAAAAATATGTATTTTTTTAAAAATTACATTCTAAATTTTTTTTTTCAAATTACCATCGAGTTTAGTTTTACCTATATAATTTTATAATAAAATATCTAATATTAACAAAACAATAAATTTAATAAGTCGTTTTAAAAGTAATTGTATATAAATAAAAAAAAAAAAAAAAAAAAAAACATCTAAAGTAACTTATAAACGTAAGTTTTGAATGAGAAATATTGTTAAATGCAGTAAATACTATAGAGACAATTTAAAAAGGGAAATAAATTGCTGGTCGTTGTGGTAAGTTTTATTCTATTTATTTTCTGTTAATTGATATTGTAATTTAAAGTTTATTTTACTGTTGTAGCTGCTTTACATAGTAACGAATTAATTGGTCTTTTAACAAACACTAATTTGTAATAACTTATTCAAAATAAATTGGATGTTCAAAATTAATATGCATCTTTAATCATATTTTACTTTCAGTTTACAATTTTACATTTATATGTTATATTTTATGAAAATTATTTGTATTTTTAATATTCAGTGATGTAAAAACAATTAATTCGATCATATTTTGTTTATTTACTTGTCAATTATTAGTTTCCCGGCGATTTTACTTAGCTAGAATAGCTGTATTTTAAGGGGAAAGTATGGTGATCATGTCAAAAATGGAGTATCAGGTTTTTTGTTAATCTACATTTTAGAGTCCAAATAATTCATCTAGACGAAAAAAAATAAATGTAAGTAAAGTGTTGCACTGCTTATGGTCTTACATCTAGGATATGCCAAACCGACTTTCTTCAAATTTGACTCAAAAATATTTTTATTTATGGGACATTGATAATATTAATGTTTTTTTTTCTTTTTTTTAGGAGGGGTATCGCGAGAAAACCAATTCAGATTTTTCTCAGAGGCAGCTTAGAGAAAATTTTATGAAAGAAAGTTGTTATCTACAATGCATATATAAACAAACCAAAAAAAACGTTTTTCAAAAAATGTATTCTTTCTTCTTAAAATTGAAATAAGTTTAAATTTATTGAAATTGAAATAAGTGTTTTCTTCATTTGTTTTATCTCCCTTCGGTTTAAATAATTTTCAAAAATGTTTTGAAAATTTATAATTCACATATACAGTTATCAAGAAATCTCTACATTTTTTTAAAATTATAGATACCGAATCTAAAATGTTGAAAACTTTTTTGACAATTTTATTTTTTTATTTTAGCCTTTAGTGAAGGAGGTATTAAATTTTGACAAAACTATATTTAACCAAATTTGTTAAGTCTAACCTCTAAAAATATATATTCCGTGTTTTTGTTTCTTCTCTTAACTCTTAGTAATTTACTAAAGAAATTTCAAATTGTTTAAACCATTATTTATTAGTTTGAAGAATTATTTAATAGTATAATTAGTTTTCGTTGTATCTTATTAATTTTTACCACTGTTATATTAAGTCGCTCTTGGACTATGTATGTGAGATGGACTATATATGGGAGATTCATGGTACGGAACCTTTCAGTCGAATTTTGAAGCAACTTCCGCTTATCCATTCGCTCTGCAATTTTGTATACAAGTTTACTCCTGATGACAACACATTTTAGCAACATTTTCAAGTCGCTCAGATACGTTAATTGTTTGTTTGTTTAACCTCTTGGACCACCGTTAGGTATTACTTCAGAGGATGAGACGAATGATTTGTAGCGTGTGTGTAAATGCCATGCGTGATCGGGATTCGAACCCGGAACCTCCGCTAGCTGATAACACAGTTCATTCAAGAATCGTGTACAAATAATGATAATGTTACTCTTTTGTTAACGGTTTTTGATCATACGCATATTTACATATTTAAATATTTCAGTCTGTGATAGAAATATTTACTTGAAAAATAGTCTTTTTATAATTCTAATAGCCTAACGGTAAAAAATCTGTTATTCTTATATTTACTTGTTTACCTTTGAACAACAATATGGCGCACTCATAACGTTTTTAGATTTCCCAGGTCATAATTTATTTTCTTATTATACAAACTGTTAACGAACATTTTGAAAATGAAAATTTCTTAATAAAATTAAATTACAGTTATAGAAATTTACACTTCACTGTTTTTTTCTTTTCAGATAAAATTTAGGAATGATTTATTACAAGTAGCCTTTTGAAAAAAAAATTATGTTTAATCTCTACTTCGGAATAACTCTACTTTTACGCCTTTGAACGATTTCATTATGTTATAGAAAATTTTACTATTATACTCTTATCTGCGTTATTGGAAATTGGAGGCCTAAAAACTTCGAAAGATCGCTCAAACCTGTGCGCTAGTGCAGCTGAAAAGTATAAAACTTATGAAAACTAAAACGTGGAAAATAAAAATATATTAAATTTTTAAAAAAAAATCATTCTTATATTAAATGCAAAGATTTGTACTTTGACATCAGCATCCCACTCTGAAGAATATTCATTACGCATATAAAAAAACTGGCAAAAACATGAAATTTTTAATTGAAGTTATGACTTTTACATATCACCATCAAAGGTTGTCGTCAAATTCATTCTGAGATACCGTCCAAAAATTTTTTTTGCCTTTTAATGCGTTTAATTTAAGAGTGATGTTTTAACATTTTTTTTACATATTTTTTATTACATTACTTTATTAATGAGATAAAATAAACCTACTTAAGTAATTCTATTGCACTTTTTTAACTTTAAAATGAATGAAATTGTGAATTATTGAATCTAGAATAATAATGAAATAATAAAGAAAAATTTACTACAGTTTTTGTCACAGAAGAAAAAGCTTTTACTTTAAGAGATATATCTTTAGTAACCAGTTACAGTAATGGAGAAAATTTAGTTTTATATCGTATTAGAACCTTTTCTGTTTTTAATAATTTTTTTTATTTGATTTTACTTGTTTTCATTTATCGATTGTTTTCCTCGTATTGCAGTTTCAACGTACTATAACTTCTTCAGATATTGTATAAAAAATTAATGATTTTATAATTACGTTGCTCAGTGTTTTGCATTTAAGACCGGTGAAGAACTTTTTTCCGGTTAGTACTCTATTTATGTACTTTATTATTACATTAAATATAATAGTTTAAGAGAAATTATGAAAAAAATCTTCTCAAAATTTGGGTTAGTAAATTTTAAAAATATGTATAAAACATCTGTTCCGTATGCAAATACTTTCGTAATTTTTTTCTTTTTAATGTGAATATAATTGTTTATTTAAGAAATTAAACGCCCTTCTTTAAAATATAACATCCACTCAAAAGTATAAGTTTAAAAAAAATGAATTGATACTATTTATTCCAAACTATCAAACACTGAATTTATAATTTTTTTATTATAGATTCGTGAGATGTAAAACAAATAAAAACTATCGTGTACACAGATAACATAAATATATTCACGTATAAAATTTTTTAACTATGATTTCAATATTTTTTAAACCCCAAAATGTCTAAATAAATTAGAATCTGTTGGGATAATTTTTCGAGCAGGTAACATATGTTAACTTTCCATGTTATTTAACACATGAAATTTTTTATTAAAGATTCTCTTAGGTATACTAACAGAATACGCGCCGGCCTCCGAGGCGTGAATGATAGCGTCTCTGCCTTTCATCCGGATATCCCGGGTTCGAATCCCGGTCAGATATGGCAATTTTCAATCGCTAGAAAATTGCCATTTCATCTGTTCCTCTTTAAGTAATACGTAACGGTGATTCTGGAGGTTATAAAAAGATGTACTGTATATCATTAAACCAAAATTTAACTTAGCATGACTACGGAACAAATAGTGCGGTAAGCATTGTCCGTGCGAAGCTTGATATAAACCATCTAATATTATGTTTTTAAAAGACATGAAATATTTTACCTTAATTTTGTTTTTCGTTTTATTTGAAATCGTCTACTTGTTTAGTTAAAGCCATTAATTACTTTCAGATAACGGTCATATCTAACGTGTACTCAAGTAAGTAACATGGAAAAAATAAAGAAATACGAAGATTTCTCGGCTTTTTTCCAAGTTTAGGTCGAGTCTTTTTTACTTATTGTTTGTTCTAGTTTTTAAATGTCTTTATCCATTAATTTAACTTTTATTATTATCATCATCATCATCATCATCATTTTTTTCTACATCAATTAAATTTCAGTGCAGCTTAGTATACACAGACATTTAATTAATGTGTTGTGTACTTTTATCAACTAAAACCATTAATGTTCATATCTTAGTTTTATTCCTTTTACAAGAACGAAAATTAATGTTTTATTTTTAACCTACTTCATAAATGGAGGAGGTTGTTAATTTGTTTATGTTGGGTTTTTTCAAGTCTTATTCATTCCTAAATGGATCGATTTTCTTTTTGTCGTGGAATTTCCTGTTGTGGCACTGTTGTAAAATTCTTCCCAAAATCTTTTATGAAAGATTTTTTAAATGGAAAATTACATTGCCTACATATAACATTTGAATTCTTTTTTATCTTTATTCGTCAACATTATTTAGTATTAGCTAAATAACTGTTATATCGTAATTAACACATAGCTTGACATCATGATAATATTCGAAAAAAGATTGTTACGGAAGGAAGGGTAAAAAGAAATATTCATTCCCGCATTCCAGAAAGCCTTTATTCACGAAAATATTTTAATACATTTTTTCTTCAACCTGTCTTCGTTTGTTGTTTTTTACATTCAATTAATCTCTAATAATTCGATACCATTTTCTGAATCCATCACCTTTGCGTGTTTATTCTTACTCAGTTTCAGTATGCTTATCGTTTTTCTTAGTATTTGCTACTTATATTACTTCTCTTATAAAATCTCCTTTCCTGCCTTAATTTTTCCTTTTTACTTCCTTGTCCGAAGTAAAGGAAGTATAGTGATCGCGAAAAACTCCGGTTTTCAAATTTAAATAGAAATATCCATTTTGACCATCCCTGAATCCTTTTTTACTAGTTTCGGCGTGACGTCTGTAGGTACATATCTCGCAAAACTCAAAAATAATTAGCCGTAGGATAGTGAAATTTTAAATTTAGGACTGTTGTACCATCTAGTTGTGCACGTCCCCTTTTGATTGCAATTGACAACCAAAAAAGCCCAAAATTCAAAAGAATTTGGATTTTGGCCTTTTTCTTAACTGGAGTAATAAGCCCTCATCGACAGTTTTTCAAAGATGTATTATTTTCATTGGTTCCAGAATTATAGCCAAATAAAATTTTAATTAATGAAATATTTGGATAGTACAAGGGGTAGGCATATCAGTTCGGATTGACCTCATTTCCTTTTTTAACTTTTTTTAATTTAAATATATTGATTTATTAATAATTATTATTTTCTGACTGTAAAAAAAATGTGTATATGTAATTTAATAGGCGTAAAGGAAGTCACTTGGAGTCCACACCGGATTTTTTTAATGTAATTTATTCGTTTTAAATTCCTCCTGGATAAGTTCTGTAATGTACGAGTATATTTTGGTAGGAAGCGAAGGGACTACTATGGATAGAAGTTTCTTCAATTCATTTCTCTGCATTTTTATTTTTAACTTATTTCAGATTTCTGCCTTTCCAAATCTTACAAACGATATTTCGTTTTATAAAAGTTTTTCTAAAAATTGTATTTATAAACTGAAAAGTAAAAGATTATACTTTGTTTATTCTTCTTTAAATTTTAACATTTAGAAGTCTGCGAATTTATAAAAATATTAATTAATTAATAATTTGATCCCTAATAAAAAAAATAAAATTTTCTTTGAAGACTTCCAAAAATATTTTTTTCAATTTTTCAATGTAGTAAGTCAGTTTTTAAAAATGCTGGCCTCTGTGGCGCGAGTGGCAACGTCACAGCCATTCACCCGGAAGTCCTGGGTCTGAATGTCAGGCATCTCATTTTTCATATGCTACAAATTTCCATTCGGGCTAAATGATCACAGCAGTCGATACTCACACATCTCATTAAAAAAAGAGAAGTTTTAAAAAAATAACTTTATATTTTTTGTATTATCGTTTTTTTTTTTAGCTTTAATTTTTATGGAAATTATTGTTGGTGTAAGTTAGTTGATATTTGACGAAACATTAAATTGACATCAGTTAAAGTTTCAACGCTGTGATACCCCTATCAGTCGCTACTAAGTTAACATTCGATTTTCTCTTTCCACTTTCATGTTTGCTCCAACTTACATTGTTTCATTCTGTAAAGTCTTCTACATACTTCCATTCATTAGCTTTATAAGTTCGATTAAGGTTCATATTCGATGAAAATAGAATTTTGACATCCTAGACCGAAGTTGTTCTACAGCAGTTAAAGTATAGTATATCAAACTACGTACCATCACAGAATATCATCACACTAAAAGCTCTTGTACGAGTACAGTATTAGGTATTAAGATAGGCCGATGGCGGTATCGTCTGTAACTTTATGCTATTAAAGTTGAGGAACTCCAGTTGTTAGCAAAGAACATCTCTTTTGTAGCTGTGGTGCTTTTCCTTCCGCTCGTGTTTGTGTTTCCTTCATACTCCAGCAGACTTGTATAACATTGCACATTTAATATTACTGATCTGTCTGCATACTGATAGTATCTTTGATGAAAATAATTTTAAAATTACCATTTTAAGTCAAACAATCGTATAGAACTTTTTTTTTTAGTTGTATCTTAATTTTATTTTTCTTCTCTTAATCTACGTAAAAGAAAATTGAAAGTTAACTTTCGTTTGCATATATTTATTTTTCACATTTAACGGTATGAAACACTGTTAAGATAAAATCAGATTAAAGATTAAAAAAAAGTTAATGAGTTTTATAGTTAGTTAATCAGTTTGCTGGATTGCAACCACGTACCCAATCTTAAATGAGTAGAATTGCGACAACTTGTCGTTGCACAATGCCGCCATTTAACTTTCCTGTCGCTTAATGAAAGAAACATTTCATTATCCTGTTCGCATAACTAGGATTATGTAAAGTGCCTTTTCACTTAAAAAAACGAATAGCGTGTTATTTATCGGGCACCTCACGGATTAAGTCAATAAAACCCATTTCAGATGAAAATTACGAATAGTGACAAGCACAGAAACCCGCAGTACACGATTTAAATATTTGAACTGCACCGACTAGTTGATATAACTAAGATAAGATGAGATAAGTTGAAACATAATTACTACATTGACAAATGGGATAAATATTAGCAATTTAATATTATATATTATTATTAATCCATAAATAATTTACATAACGATATTATGATTCAGAAAATATTAATTAAAGAATGTGTGTGCGCTTTCGAAGATCTAAAATCGGAATATATTGTTCTGTGAGAATGCATTTAGTCGTTTGAAACATTTCGATTAAATTTATTCTCTGAGTAAACTACCTCATGTTTGTCCAAGAGAATTAGACTAAGTCCATTCCTTCGTTTTGTTTGTTGATAAAATTGTTTGTAAGGATGGGTTACTACCGTTATTATTTTCGTTGTTACTAGTTTAATCATATTACGTCACTTGTCAAATTACATCTCGAGCTTCTACATCTCTCTGTACGATGATCTAAACACACTTGCGTATTCTTACCAGCATAGCAGTAAAATTTTAATTATTGTAAATAAAGTTTGTTTGTAAATTGAAGATTATATTGCATTTAGCCAATTTATTCGGTCGTATAAATTAATTGCGCATACAACAGTGAAAAACAAACAATAAGAGCGATTCTTATATTTCAGTAGTCCTACTTTAACTGAATTAGGCCATTATTACATTTAATTTTAAATAACGAATTTAATCAAATCAGTTAATTTAACTAATTAACGAACCTTGCTGTTCTCGTTTTGTTATCTGAAATTCATCTTTTTAACAGTTTAAAAAATTTTCTGCAAATATTTTAAAAATCGTTGACTTTATTTATGACTTATACAACTTTAACATTTTTTTGTAGTTTCAGAGAATTTTTATATTTTCTCTATATAGCGTTTCTATCAAAATTAGCAGTTTTTCTCCATCTTGTCTTGAGAGACTTGGTTTTATTTTTTAGGAAGCCGTAACGCATGAATAACCTTCTATTCGAGAATTACTTTGTAATCAGATCGATAACAAATTCCGGTTACGTAAGCGATTATTCTTTCAGTGTTAAATGTTAAAGCATTGAATTTTCTTATATTTTCATTTTGTAGAGATTTACAATTTTTTTTTTTTCATTCCTCGATGAACATTTATGCGCTCTTTGTGCGAAACGTTGGTGATGTTTTGAACGTTTTCTTCTGTAGGGCCAGTAGAAGACACAGCCTAATAATCACACGTTATGCGGAACACACGCAAAACCTCATTTAAAAAATTGTCTAAAAACGGGTTATACGAGAAGTTTTCTCTTAAAGACCGTTTCACTGCAAAAAAAATCTATTCTTAAATCTAATTTATTCTCTTCTATTAATCTATTCTGTATTAAGACATTTATCGTAGCGATATGTCGGCTTCAATTTACCCTCGTCGTATTCTTCTACCGCCAATACATTTATCCACTGATTAACAGCATTTTTAAGTTCATCGTCACCCGCGAATTGTCTACCGCTGAAAAATTCTTTCAATTTCACAAACAAATGGTAATCAGAAGGAGCTATGTCCGGATTGTACGGTGGGAGATTGTAAATTCCCCCTCCAAATGTTCTCAGTAAATCACATGTCGGACCTGCAATATGTGGACGTGCATTATTGTTCAGCAGGTCAGCCGCCCACGTCGCCGATTTTGAATGGCTCGCCGTAACTTAGTAACTTAGTAGGCTTCTGCATTTATAATCGTTCTACGCGGTATAAAATCAATCAGCAGTATGCCAAACCGACATCAAAAGACTGTGGCCATCAGTTTGCGTCTAAATGGCTGTGTCTTGACCTTTGTCGGTCTGATCGGTGATTGAGGATGATGCCATACACTGGACTACCGTTTTCTCTCTGGTGTATAATACGAAATCCATGTTTCATCGCCGGTGACAATTGAATTAAGGAACTCATCACCTTTTTCTGTGTAGCGCATCAAAAATTCCAAAGCAGATCCCGTTCGGATTTTTTTTTGTGACGTTCCGTTAAGACGTGCAGCACCCAACGTGCACAAACCTTTCTGAAGCCTAAATGGTCATGAACAATGCAACCGATATCAGCTCTTAAATAATCGGGAAAAAGAAGGGTCAGGTTGGAAATCGTTGAGCGACGATCTTTTCTGATTCAACAATCAGACGCGTTTGACGCATCATCGACGCGTTTCAACAAATCCTCGGTGATTATGGAGGGTCTCCCTGAACGTTCTTCATCATGCACATTAAATCTGTTATTTCTAAACCTTCCATACCATTTTCGGATTTCCTTTCATTCATTACATTATCACCGTACACAGCAACCAACTACTTATGAATTTCAGCCGGCTTAACTTTTGATGATTTAAAAAACGTATGACTACACTTATTTCACAGTCGGCGGCAGTATCGATTTTTCCTATTCATTTTATAAAGTAATAACTCACACGTAATCAGATATTACAACCCGACACCTTACTGACAACAATGCAATATGTACATTACTAGCCGTGGCTATGAACAACAAAGGTTCGCCAAATTCGAGGAGAGAAATTTCCCAGCGATCTTTACTTTAGAGATATCCGTCGTAATATATGAGGAACAGATGGCAAGCTCTATAGGAATATTAATGGGTTGAAATGAAGTTGTCAGTGGTTTTGGTTCAGTAAAATCATAACAAAATACGCTCTGTTTACTTTTACTACGATTACCATTGGTTATAATTATGAAATACTCAATAAGATATACAGTTTGCTTTTTGCAGGGTAGATAAAAAACCATCGCTTTGGAATCGCTTGCTAGAACTCGAAAAACAATCTTCAGAGTTATTATGAAAATGGTTTTTCTTTCGATATTACTAGTGTCCAACCCATTCTAACTATATACATTAAACACAAACAGAACGACTAAATGATTTTTCGGCAGTAAATTAAGTTTTGATAAATTAAATTGGTGAAGAGTTATGATTGAGAAGAAAAATTTTCAGAACATGTGTCTTATTTACTTTAAATGAAGAAAAAATACAAAATTTACAAAACACCGTAGATTTCCGAAAGAACAATAGAAGTTATGTACTCGATATAAATATTTGTTTTCAGATATACTTACGTAATTTTCATTATTTTGTTAATTATATGATTTATTTTAATTTTATGATTATTAATTTTTGGTTCTTATATTTTTCTTTCACAGGAAGGTGAACGTGGATATTTAGAAGGTCTAGCATCACGATACGCTGATTTATATAATACGCATTATAGAGATGTACTTGAACACCTAGAAGAACTTAGAAGACGAGAATGGGCTGAATTATCGCCTAGAATAAGAGTATTGGGTTTAACTCCAACCACACCACCCGGTCCTGCTCCTTCAACCCCTTTAACAAGGGTAGCTCCTTCAACTGGGCTTACCACCTCGCAATCACAACCTATTTACGTCCCCGGAAAATATTCGGTAAGTAATTAATTTTTTCTCCTTAATTTTTGTAATTAATATAAATTAATGAATTAATTTGATTTTTATTTTATCAGTGGCAATCCTTGTTGACAACTTTGTTACTTGTTGTGCTTGTTTTAATACAGTTTTTCCTTTTTTTTCTATCATCAAACATATTTTACCGTTTTCATTATTATTTTAATATCAAAAATGCCAGTAATGCTTCCTTTTCATCCAATCATATTTTTTTCCAGTGCTGTTTTGACACTTAATTATTTTAAATCATCTGGCTAATAAAATCTTTTCTCGCCAACAAATAGCATATTTAAATGCAAATAAATCCCTAATATTTTGATTTGTTCATTCTAACATACTAGATTTCATCCTAAAAAGGTGAAGGGGCATTTTTTTTTTACCTTCGGATCCACTGTTAGACATTTTTCAGAGGATGAGATGAATGATTTTTTTCACTTTGTAACTTAGCAACTAGACGGTAACACAGCGAGTTGAAAATGTTGATAAAGTGTGTTGTCATCAGGAACAACCCTGATGCAAAATTTCTGAGCGAATGGATAAACGGAAGTGCTTAAAAATTCGACTGAAAGGTTCTGTACCATGAATCTCACATACGTAGTCCAAGAGCGAGTTAATAAAAGAGTGGTAATAAAAAAAAAATAATAATAATAAGATGAAAATTGATGTAAATTGTTTATTAAAGTTCCTGTTAGCATGCAAGTATTATTACACCGATCGAAATAACTCATTTAGGGGGGGGGGAATAAGTTACCTGGACTTTTTTATAAGTGGAAATGATAAAGGGAGTCTATAGTAAACGTAAAAAAAATAAATCCGTGAGCGGCGGAGGTGGGGAGTTGAAAAGGGGTGAAAAATGGTATTATTGCGATTTCCGCCGAAAGTTAAACGTCAAAAAAATTTGTGGTTATTTAAGACAGAAAGTTATACTTTCACCAAGTTTCGGCAAAATTTAATTATTTCTGCGGAAATGAAAAAGAAAAAACGAAAAAAAGAAAAGATTTTGGGCATTTATTTCCGGAAATTTTGAGGTTATGTTTTTTAAAAACTTACCTCTAAAAAAGGTGTTGATTTTTCCATGATCTACAACTTTTGTATTGGGAAAATTTTTTTTTCAACCCCCAAATCACCCCTCCGCCACCTCCGCTCATTCCGTTATTTTATTTACGTTTATTATAAGACCCTTTACCATTTCCACTTATAAAAGTGGAGGTAACAATTTTTTTTTTGTAATTGTAATTTGGTTGGATTATATTTATTATTTTTATAAAAAATGATTACTTCTGAAGTTGCTGTTTATTGAACGAACGGTAACTATATTTCGTTTTTGTTTAAAATTTAGAATAATAAAAGCGATATTGGAAATAAAACTATTATTTTCATAGTAAAACTGTACTTTTTTCTCCTTTTTTTTAGCAATTTTAGTGGATTGTGCAACAATTTAACGACGTATTTTTAAAATACATCTATCCATTTATACAAAGGTATAAAATATAGTAAAGCGTAGAAAAGAAATATAATTGTTCCTTTTGATTTTTTCCTTAAGAAAAAGTGTTATGTTGAACGAGGGGATAAAAGGTACAGGAAAGAAAGAGACAGAGAGAGAAAAAGAGCGCGAATAAAGCAGAAGTAAGTGTATTTAACAACTAAATGGTGAATTTTTAGTTTTTTTTTTTTTTTTTTTTTTTGTAAAATGTGCTGTTTAATAGATATGGCTCCATAAAAGGTTTCTTTTTCTCTGCTTTTATCAAAGCTCTTTAAAAAATGAATGACAATGTTCCATTTCATTTTTTTTCTTTCTTTTACTTTTTTTTATATAATTTCATGTAAAATGTTTTATTTTGTTAACATAAATGTTTAAATAAAGTATTATATTGATAATGTATAAATACTGTTTAATGTTATAACTGTTTTTTTTTCTAGTAACACTAAAGAATAGTTCATACATTTATGAAGTACAGTTATGTTATTATTATTTATAAAGCGGTAGTAATGTTATTCGTAAACCAAATCCCCGAATTCCAGGGCCATTGAATTAATAGAAATAATCCGTGTTATTTTACAGAACGCTGGCCTTCTTATGTTCATTCAATATTTATGAAAACCAGTCAATATTTTACTTTCTTAACATCATAGCTCTAGAGCTATGCTGCAAGAAGGAAAGATTTTTTTACCGATTACCGTACGGTAATCGGCAAAAACATTTGGTATTTAATTTTTTTTGCATTTTAGCCGTTTTATGACCCAGTTTGTTCGTAAAGGTTTGGGGATCAATATCCCCAGGGGATGGAGTAGATAGTTGTTGATTTGGGGTCAATTTTCTCAACATTTTCAAACGTAATTCAGATGTATGTTTAGTTTAATACATGCAGTCATGCTTATGTTATCTTTCTTTTTTTTTAAATTTCCCCAAAATTCTTCCCTTCCCCAAAATTCAATTTTTTTTAATCATTATTATTGATTATTAATAATTATTGTTATAGATTTTTTGTTGTTGAATTTTTAAACATTTCGTGTATCATTATTGTTACCACTCTTATATTAACTCGCTCTTGGACTATGTAGTGGGATTCATGGTACGGAACTTTTTAGTTGAATTTTGAAGCGCTTACGCTTATCCATTAGCTCTGAAATTTTGCATACTGATTTGACAACATATTTTAACAACATCTACAAGTCGTTAAGATTCTCCAAGTTACTAAGTGAAACAAATGCCCGTTGAATTCATGCAACCTCGTTTACATGCATATTTTCTAAGTGTAAGATAACTTAGCCTGTTTCGGTAAGTTTGGATCTAAAATTTTCCCACGTTTGAAACATAATTTTACTAAGACGTAAGACTCTACCTACTATAACAACCAACTGGAGCTAAATGATAACACGCTATTAGTTTTATAAATAAGTGAAATTCATATTAGAGTATACAGTTGCTACTACAAATTCTGTACAGTAGCAACCGAAGTGTTGGGAATCGCAAATATCTCGAAAACGGTCGGTCGTAGCTCTCTGAAATTTTTTTTATCTCCTCGACGATACCCATCCGCTCCCATCGGTACCCCGCGGATGATAGTATTTTCAAGTGCCCTCGGGGCGTCGTTCGGAAATGGAGTGACACTGTAATATATCGGCAACCACCCGTCCGATTTTCACGATTCAAACGGCGTATGTATCAGCAAGTCAAGCGGTAATTGTTTAACGCATCGGTTACACGCTTGATCGATCGGATCTTGGTTATCCGGAAATGAAATCGTTTAGCCCTATGCTTTGATTGCATTCACCCACCGTAAAACGTACCTATCCGATCTTTCGCTAATTACGCTTAAACATGTGGGCTAGCGCAGATGTAAATTATAAACTTATGAAGACTAAAAAGTAGAAAATAAAAATATATGTAAAAAATATTTTTAAAACACCACTCTTATTAAATTAAATGCACCAAAAGTAAAAACTAATTTTACGTCGGTATCTGAGAATGGATTTGACAACAAGCTTTGCTGGTGATATATAAGATTATGTGAAAGTCGTAGCTTAACATTAAAAATTTTATGTTTTTGCCAAGTTTTTCCTTCCTATGTGTAATGAACGGCCTAAACAGTGAGTGCTTAAGTTGAAGTACAAATCTTTGCTCCCCACTCTGTGTAGGCCATTCATCATGCATATGAAAAAAATGATAAAACATCAAGTTTTTAATTTGAAGACTTTCACATCATCTTACATATCACCATCAAAGCTTGTTGTCAAATCAATTCTCAGATACCGTCCTAAAACTATTTTTTACCTTTCAATGCATTTAATTTAAGAGTAGTGTTTTAAAGATTTTTTACATATTTCTTATTTTTCTTAAACAATTTTTTATGAATAACCAATACCAGTAAAGTATAAAAATTTTGTCGTCAGCTTTTTTTTTTTTAAATAAGTAACCGTCACTGAATTAGAAAGGTCTAGCAGCAAGGGACATAAGTCAAGGCCCTGCAATACATGGGGATGGGATTAGTGCATTCTCCGATAGAATGCGTTCCGTTCTCTTTCAATTGTATCTTAATATGATTTATTCAATAAATTTAACTTACCTATTTATCAACCGGTAGAATTATACGTTTCTTCCGTAACTCTACTAATCTTTTAGATCAGCAGCAAATACTTCAATTTTCAGTGGGTTTAGTAAATTTGTTTTTACTTTTTCGTTGCTATGAAAGTTGGCTCTACTACGTTATAATTTATTGAGAGACTCAAACAAAACAAAAGTTTTTTCGTATAAGGTCTAGACGACATGGTTAGTTGTATTCGCACCTCTCATCAGTTTTTAAACGGATTTACGAGGTGTGTGAGAAAAGTAATGAGACTGATTTTTTACTTACCAGTGTTTTTATTATTTTCAAACAATATTACTCCCTTCAAAGTAGTTCCCTTGGGCAGCTATACACCGGCGGAGTCGTTGTTCTCACTCCTGGTAGCAGCGCTGGAAAGCTTCAACTGGTAGGGCTTTTAACTGGTCGGTCACAGTCTTTTGAATATGCTCCAGAATTCGAAAATGACGTCCTTTTAAGACATGTTTCAATTTCGAGAAAAGTAAAAAGTCACAAGGACTCAAATCAGGTGAATAAGGGTTGAGGAACCGTAGGAATGCATTTTGAGGTCAAAAATTCCTGATGGAAATGGCCGTGTGACACGGGGCATTGTCATGATGAGGCATCCACTTGTCTGCAGTGTCTGGTCTCACGCGAATCACTCTTTTTCTGAGCCTTTCAAGGACACCTTTGTAAAACTCTTGGTTGACAGTTTGTCCTGGAGGAACAAATTCTTTATTCACGATGTCCGTACTATCAAAAAAAGCAAATCAGCATGGTTTTGATCTTTGATTCGCTCATTCGATATTTTTTCGATCGAGGAGTGACGGAGTGTGTCACTCAGCTTTGCCGGTTTGTTTCAGAATCGTACTCAAATATCCAGGATCATCACCTGTGATCACACGATTGAAAAATTCTTGGTCATTGTCAATCCTCTCAAAAAGATCAACGCACACGTTTCTTCGATTATCCTTCTGTTTCGTTTTGAGGTTTTTTGGCACCAATTTCGTCGCACGTTCAAATCGTCTGTCAAAATTTGATGTGATTTGAAAGTGTTTAAATTTAACTGTTCACTCATCATTATTATTGTTAAACGGCGGTCTGATCTCACAAGAACCTTCACACGCTGAACGTTTTCGTCAGATTTTGAAGTTGAAGGTCTCCCTGAGCGAGGTTGATCTTCAACGTGTTCTCGGCCTTCCAAAAATGATTTGTGCCTGCGGAAAACTTGTGCTCTTGATAAGCAATGTTCCCTGTATGCCTATTTCATCTTTTCAAAGTTCAGATTCGCGGATTCCCTAAGTTTAACACAAAACTTGATTGCACATCGTTGCTCTAAATTCCGATGCTCATTTTCGTAACACACAATAAAAACACAACTTCACTGTTGGCGCTGTCAAAAATAATGTGTTGGCTGAACGGAGTTGAAGCTCGTACTGAGCTTGTGGAAGAGATGAACAAACCGGTCTAGCACAGACCGGTAGACACAGCGTTGCCAGATCGCTCGCAGTATTACCAATCTCATTACGTTTCTCACACACCGTAATTCTGAAAATTACTCCTCTTCTTTGTAATTTTTTCCTTATTTTATACTGCAACACACTTTACTTTATTTTCAAAAAATCTAATTTTGGTACATCTGTAGTACGATTGTACGTATAAAACGGCAAAAAATTTGACGTATAAGATTACTTTAGCGACTAATGTTTGGGTATTGAATGAATCTTCTCTTCACATTAGAAATAATACCTCCAATCTATGTTCTGCCGTTATGATTCCGACTAAAATATAGCGGATTCAGATCTGATCACATGTCAGTATTCCTTCCAGAAATCCGTGTTGTTTAACCAAATATTGTTGTTTGAATTCCTTACAAATACAAATGCGATGTCTCATTATCAACAATCCACCTGGTACAAGTTTTACAGCATGTAATGAATAATTTAGTGAACTCTACCGTTTACATAAGAAATTTCTGCAATTCGTTTCTTCTATAACTGGCTTGGCTTCTTAAACTTTCATCAACGTGAGAAGAGCTAGATTTGAAACTTCAGTTGATCGATTCTCACGTTGATTATTGAAACTTTTTTCAATCCGTTTGTAAAGGTTTTCGTGTGTCATAAAACTATTTTCGTATTGCTTGAACATGTAAAAATATTTTCAAATTATTTCCTTACGATAAAAAAAAATAAAATCAATAATTGATCTATTCCTACTGAATAATAGAAATATATAATTTCAATTAATAAGGCACTACAGATCCAAATTCCCACGTTGGCGTTTGTTTTGTTAACGAACGTTATCTTTGATAAAATATTTTGACATATGACAGATATGATTAAATAAATATTAGTCCTCTAAATCGTGTTGAATTAAATAGAAATTACATGAAATTCAGGCAGATGTACCGTAAATCTAAATAAGTACATTTCAAACATCAATTTCATATGTTCAGTCAGTTTATAAAAATAATATCACGTTTTCCTAAAATATTTCAAGCTTATCAAAATAATTTGATGTTAGAGTAATATATTTCAACATTTTGAATCAGAAATGACGTATGTGATTAAATATATGGTCTACCAATGTATGACAGAACCTATAAATATGGTCATTGATTTAAAATTACATTGTGTAATGAACCATAGTTTTTATAATTATATGTTGTCATTTAAAATCCATTTGATTTTATTATTACGGATGGTTTATTTTAATTTAGTTTATGATTTTACTACGTTGCAGTTTTCCTTATTCATATTCTATCCTCTGATGATAAAATACACAGAGAGCAGCATGATTGAAACAATTGTGTAGTTAAACGTGGTTGAAGTACAATGAAGTGGTGAAAAGCGAAGCACAGCTCTAGAAAGGATTCACTTGATTTTTAGGAGCGTCACGAAGTTGACAAAAGATGACATCGAACAACTTATTGTTTAGGCCTACGACAGAAAATCGATTTGTAACACAAAACATGTAAATTATTACAACTGGAGATGGGCTTTTCCCAATTTATGTTATACGTTCTGATGTCGTTTTTAATTTTCTGTGGTACAAAATAGTACGTGTTCAATCGCATCTTCTTGTATTGAAATTTCCTGTTGGATATCATTTCAGAAGAAGAAAGGTTGTGATATTGTTCGTCTCTCTCTCTCTCTCTCACTCTCTGATCACATACTTCATATATCTACGCGTTTTTTAAATTTATTTACTAATCTGTACATTATGGAAGGAGGACTTATTACAGTAATAACTACCTTCAGTTATTATTATGCTATTATTATTAATAAAAATACCTAATTAATGAAAAAGGTTGAATGTTTGATTCTTTTTTCAAAGATTGGCTTAAAACTGTTTGGTCCAAAAATTTAGGTCTTATTAATACAGCGATCCATTTTAAAATTAGTTGCATTCAGGGATTAGGTTTATTTGGCCGAAAATGTAAAATCGGAAGTAAAAGAAAAAAAAGGAATTTAGTTATAAATAACTGTTGGTAAGACTTCGCAGTTTTGGATGTAGTTGTAAACAAGCATTTTAAAGATAATCTTAAAAAAATTATAATTGTTGGATGCAAATCAACAGTCATCAACTAATTCCTATTGGGAGAATTAAAAAATTCTGCCGTGAGCTTATTATGTGATGGATTCATGAACTTACCCACCGGGTTGGTCTGTTGGTGAACACGTCTTTCCAAATCAGCTGATTTGGAAGTCGAGAGTTTCAGCGTTCAAGTCCTAGTAAAGGCTGTTACTTTTATACGGATTTGAATACTAGATCGTGAATACTGGTTTTCTTTGGTGGTTGGGTTTCAGTTAACCACACATCTCAGGAATGGTCAAACTGAAACTGTACAAGACTATACTTCACTTATACTCATACATTTTATCCTCTTAAGTAATACCTGAATAATTCCCGGAGGCTAAAATGAAAAAGAAAGGATTCATGTAACTCGATAACCGAATAGCATTGGGTAAGGGTTTAAAAGATGTTGCATTAGCAAAATATTAGATGGAACTAAAGATGATATTTTATGGGAGGAATAATAAAATAATGAAACATTTTATTTACATGTAAGTCACAAAAGTGTACATTTGTTGTGAATAAATTTTTAATGCAATTTGTTTTTTATGAAGTGTAGAAAAACAATATAAATGTAAAAATTGGAATCATTTTTTTTTTTGAAAATATTTTTTCTAAAAATCTTGTACACAATTTTACTTTTTTTTCTATTATGATGCTCTTTAGATATAAAATTTAACCACGTATGTGCAATACTATTAAATATTATAATAAAATATTATATAATAGTATAATAAAAATTATACCAGGGATATCTCTAAAGGAAAGACCGCTGGGAAATTTCTCTCCTTAAGGTTGGCAAACTTGTGTCGTTCATGGCCACTCTAGCAATGTACATACTGAATTGTTTTCTGTAAGTTGTCGCGTTGTAGTACCTTTCATTTCTTGTGAGTTATTACGTTATAAAATGAATGGGAAAAACGATGTTGCCGCTGACTGTAAAATACGTGGTCATAAGTCGTCAAAACGTTAAGCCGGCTGAAATTCATAGGCAGTTGGTTACTGTGTACGGTGATAATGTAATTAATGAAAGAAACGTCCGAAAATGGTTTGAAAGGTTTGGAAATAACAGATTTAATGTGCACGATGAAGAAGGTTCGGGGATGCCCTCAATAATCACCGAGGACTTGTTGAAATGCGTCGATGATGAAATCATAAAAGATCTTTGCTCAGCGATTTCCGACCTGGCCCTTCTTTTTCCGGGTGTTTCAAGAGCTGTTGTCGGTCACATTGCTCATGACCATTTAGGCTTCAGAAAGGTTTGTGCACGTCGGGTGTCGCACATCTTAACGGAACGTCACAAAAATTTCCGAACGGGATCTGCTTTGGAATTTTTGATGCGCTACACAGAAAAAGGTGATGAGTTCTTTAATTTAATTGTTACCGGCGATGAAACATGAATTTCGTATTACACACCAGAGAGAAAATGGCAGTCAAGTGTATGGCAGTCATTCTCATTCACCGACCAGACCGTCAAAGGTCAAGCCACAGCCATTTGGATGCAGACTGATGGCCACAGTCTTTTGGGATCGGTTTGGCACTGCTGATCGATTTCATGCCACGTAGAATGACTATAAATGCAGAAGCCTACTGTGAAACTCTACGTAAGTTACGGCGCGCTATTCAAAATCGGCGACGTGGGCGGCTGACCGACGATGTCTTCCTGCTGCACGATAATGCACGTCCACATGTTGCGGGTCCGACACGTGATTTACTGAGAACATTTGAATGGGGAATTTACGATCATATAGTCCGTACTTATCTCCTGATTACAATTTTTTGGGGGAAATTGACAGAATTTTTGAATGGTAGGCAATTCGTGGGTGACGATTAACTTAAAAATACTGTTAATCAATGGCTAAATGTATTGGTGGCAGAAGAATACGACGATGGTATATTTAAGCTGGTGTATCGCTACGATAAATAGCTTAATTCATGTCGCAATTATATAGAGAATTAGTATAAGGTATTTAGTTTAAGAGAAATTAAAAATATTTATAAAGTTTTCAGAATAAATTTTTTTACAATTTAACTGTTTACTTAGAGATAATTTCTTTAGAGATGATTACTTTAGAGATAATTTCTCGTATATCGTATCATGTAATATGTATAATAATTTTCGAAATTTATTTCTTATTAATGGTAAACTTTTATTTGGTGGGAAAATTCTACCAACTTTATTTCTTGGAAATTAATTTCAAAAATGAGGGGTCGGTGTACATTCGAGCAAATACGGTGGTAACTCAGTTTTCGAATTTGACTAGTCGTAAGCTTGTAGAAACGTAACAAGCTAATTTAATTAATTAGCAAAAACCAATTCTGACCATAAATAAAACATGAAAATCTGTAACCATTAAATAAATAAATAATAATGACCCGACCGATAAAAGAAAGACGCAGCAGCAAGGGACATTTGTCCAGGTTTTGCGATTAGTAGGGAGATAAAAATAAAACGCCGTTACCTTGCGTTCCGTTCCGTTCCGTAATTAATTGTTTTCTGCCAGTTAGTTTGACTTTACGTTTATCCTCAGCCGATCAGTTTTAGACCCATTGTCGTTTCTGCATTATTATTTAGGATTATATAGTAATTAATTATACAAAATTATTATTTTTATACATATATATTCATAATATGCATTAAATGATGAAATATTTCTGTGTAATAATAAATTGAATTATTCTTATATCTGAAATGTTATTATTGTTGCGACCGATTGCATAATCTGAGGTAGTGACCGATCTATCAAGCCAGATAATCACTGTTTTGTAATATCAATTATCATAATTGAAGTGTCAATTAATATAATCAGTTAATAAATTAATCTCCCTTTTAAAAAAATCATTGATACCCGTATAAGACATTGAAGGAATATATTGATGTATTAAGGTATTTCAAAGATTAAAAAACCATTCTTTCAATTTATTTTAAATTTAAAAAAACTATGTTTCAAATTTTTTTTCATTATAATCAGTAAGAAATCTTTCATAAAGTAGGTAACTTAAGATAGAATTTTTTTCCGATGAGATTTTACTGAATTTTGAACATTATCTGATAAAACCTATTGAATGTAGGGAAATTTACCAGTTTATGATTTAAGATGATTATAAAATATATCTTACAAGGGAACTTTGTTTTTGTCACAAGTAGGTATGCCAAATAACGTCACTGGAAATTATCCACATTTGAATTTTAAATATGATTATAATTGCCGTAAACCTTTTGCGGGTAAATTAAGATTATATTAAAATTAAATTCTTCCATTTACAGTTATTTTGTGGCGATCCTGGGAACTACTACTTTAATATGTTTGGTTGACATAATAAATGAAAATGGATGCAGACTAACTTAGAGATATAAGTGGACGACCGGAGATTAAAAAAAAAATTTCTCTGAGACTTGAAAGTAATGATCATTAACTGAATATATAGGTACCTCCTAATAAATATTTTAGAGCACCAGCACCGATTTACATGTGTATTTCAAATGTATTAATAAATAAATTTGATAACTATGTGCTATTTATTGCATTATGCAATTTTAAATTCATTTGCTTTGATTTTTATTATTACCATCAATTTGTGATGATTTTTAAAAAATATTTTATTATTTTCCTTTGTTACGATTTTTTTATTTTCATCTTACATTCTAATAGAATACAAGATATAAGAATAAGTGTGACTAGAACCTACATTTCTTAGATAAAATTTATTTCTATATTTCTAAAATTATGTAATATTTATTAAATTTTACTTACACTGATAAATCATACATAAAATGAAAACAACTCAAATAATTCCTGTAAGTGTCAAATGTGAGTACGATTCATCACATGGCACACATCCAGCGGATACGATTGTTCATCACATACTACAGTCAACAAGTCTGGAGTAGTTGATGCGAGACCTGGTTCAAACCTTTGCCTCAAGTCGGGTATGTCAGCCGGTAACGGTGGATCATACACTTGATCCTTTATAAACCCCCCGAAGAAAAAAATCTCACGGAGTCAGATCGGAGGAACATGAAGGCCACGGCAAAGAAGCCCTGTCATCTGGTCCACGGTGACCGATCCAGCGGTCGGGGAGAATTTCATTCAACCATTAACTTACAGCGTTACGCCAGGGAGAAGGGCACCATCATGTTGCCAAATAAAATTCTGTGGTTCTTATTGCAGTCGAGGAAAGAATCATAGTTGTAGCATATCATGATAGTTCGTTCCAGTTACACTTGCTTCCGTGGAAAAGAACGAACTGTAAACTTGCCGTCGGGATACGGCACAAAAAACATTCAGTGTCGGGGAGTCTGGTTCACATTGCAACATTTCGTGAGGATTTTCTGATCCCCAGATACGCACATTATGAGTGTTTCCTTTTCCATTAACATAAAATGTTGATTCGTCACTGAATACTACACAATAAAGAAAGTTCTTATCGTCACGATGCATTATTTCATTTGCGAAGCTAACACGCAAACCATAATCTGTAGGCTTTAGATCTTGTAACAGCTGTAAACGAGCGTTTTTTAGTGGAAGGTACAGGAAATATTTTATGAAATTGCGCCACTGATCTCTGTATAACTTGATAGCGGATTCTTATGGCCTAAAATACAATTAAGATTATATTTGTACACGATTATGTGCACGATTATATTCGTCATGGTAGGGATGTTTATTTTACTCGGATAACCAAAATAAATTGTCATTTATCTCATCCTCTGAAGTAGTACTTAACGGTGGTCCCCGAAGATTTAAAAAAAAAAGAACGGTCTTTTTCTCAACACAAACAGAAATTTACGGACAGTTGTGGAAGATTTATATAGAGATCCCTGTTCAAAATAGAAAATCGGAACACTTCTACTACATCGGTTTAAAACGTGGTTTTATCCCTACTTTTACACTTACCTCTGCGCATGCGTCGTTTCATTTTATTTAGTTCTACCGCTCATTTAGTGGTGCTAGTTTACGCTTCAAATGTTAACAATTCCAATGCATGGGATCTCTCTCCAGTTATATAGAGATATGTGGCTTGCGCACAGCGAAAACTGTTTGAGGTTGCTCTTTCATTTCATATATAATTACGGCATATTATAATAGGTGAAACTTGAGAAATATTACATAGATTTAAAACCCCGATATTCATTTTGAAACATACGGTTTCTGTAATTTAAAGTATTGTATAATAAATGAATTTGACTGCGTCAATTTGATATCATCAATTCTTAATACTTTAACAGACTTTGGTTGTACTCGTTAAAGATACAGAATGTAATCAAAAAAAGCTGTATGATATTTAATGTCCATTATTTACATACTTTACTCATCGTTACTTATTTTTTAGTTTCTGTTTATAACCTCTAAATCTTTTCACTGTTAGTTCTGTAATTGAATTGAATTTTTGTAAATCACAAGTTAGTTGAAAGTTTCTAACCTATTAACAAGCTGGACAGACTGTAAAGAATTTGGTTGAGTTACTATCTAACGTTGGAGGGCATCTTACCTCGAAGAGGAGGCTGTACACGCATGTGGTGAACTCAATTATTATTTATGGTGCGCCAGTGTGGAAGAGAGCTATGGCTATAGGGCGTAACAGAAGACTGTAGAAGAGAGTACAGCGCTGGCTTTTAAGGTGGCGTAGGCATACGCCTCTGTCTGTCTCGACTGAGGCGGTGCTGGTGGTGACTGGTATACCGCCACTACAACAGCTGGTGGCGGCTCGTACGCAAATTTATCATGGTGTGTCTAATAACAATGCCAACATAACTGTCTACCGGGATTGAAAAGCCAGATGGGATGCATCCACGAAAGGGAGGTAGACGCATCGTTTGATCGCGCACATTGAGCCGTGGGCCGAGAGGAAGTTTGGCGAACTGGGATTGTGGCCGACACAATTTCTGACCGGCCATGAGGTATTTCGTTCATACCTGTGTGGACGAAGAAGAGCGAGACCCCTTCTGCCCCTACTGTTGAGAGTTAGACACGCCGGAACACGTGATATTCCAGGGCCCGCGGTGGGACGAGGAACGCCGCGACTGTACTGCCGTAACTGGGCATTTCGAGGTGGGGACCATCGTTGGAACGATGTTACGAACTTCGGTGAACTTCGACAATGTGACGGATTTTGTGTCGAAAATACTGCAACTGAAATAGATGGAAGCGAGGGGGTGAGGGACAGCTTCGTACGAAACTGCCGTTCGCCCGTGCTTACACGGGTGGACTCTTGTGATGAAGTGCGGGGACTCTTGAGCCGCTGAGCTAAAAGACTGAGTCCTGGCGGGGCCTTCCCTCCGGGGGTGTCCCCATTAGAGGCGAAGCACAAGGACCGAGTCCCGGTTGATGGGTGATGGAGCCCGGAAGCAGCATTTCCCTCGTCTGGCGACTAGAGGCAAAGGCATCTCCCGGAATCGTGTTCATGCTTAACTGGGGGTCTGGTTCCGGGAGGTAGGGGTAAAAAAAGAAAAACCTATTAACAAACTCCTAATAATCTGTTTTGTTAGCCTTAATTGAGTTTTTTTTTAATCTAAATTAAAGAAATGTAAGTTCATATAATTCAAGAGTGAATTTATTAGCCACTGCCATTGTATTTTTTTTAATTTAAATTTTTTAACGGTTTCAGTGTGTAAATTCCCCTTTACAGATTATTAACATTTACATTTTACATACGATCCAAATAATTAGTGTTTAACATATTTTTAATGATTATTTTTTTATTAAGAGCTACATTCCGGTTGTGAAAGGGTATTGAATCTTTTTATTAAAGTCGGAATCCGAAATATTTGCTGTTGACAATAACGAAATTTAAGTTTGATATTATTAGTTTTAAAATTGTTAATAAAAAAACTCGCCGCGTATAAGATCAGGCTGGTATTACAATATACCAGCCTGATAATATTATAATATCGTATTTTGGCTAAGAGAATTTCAATGACTTTCGTTATATATAAATAATATTATTGTCTCTATAATATTCTAATAATATATTAAACCTCACATTGTGTGTGTGTGATCGCGCGCGCGTGTGTAAATATCTGTGTGTATATATATATATATATATATATATATATATATATATATATGAGGGTCTCGCTTCTTGTGAACGGATTTTTTCTTAATAACAAAATGATTAAATTTTAAAACTCTTAAGTATAGATGTACTATCTCGGTTACTGAAACCAAAAAATTATTATTTTTTGTTCATATGTTTCATAAAATAATTCCATTTTGAAGAAGCAGATATCTTTGCAAGTGATATTACTCAAATGAAAACCTAAAAAAGGGAAAAGCACTTTAAACTGATATAATCTTTTAATTAATATATATTGCTGCTAAGGTGGAATTAAGTTTACTATATATATTATATTATTAATAAAGATAACATACCACTTAAGTTATTAATAATAAATTAATATATCATTTTTTTCATACTTTTATCATAGTTGAATTTTTTGTTTTAAATACTTATGAGTTGATTTAAGTACGTTTTATTTTAAGTTACTTTCTGTAGTTGCTTTTTAAAAAATTATCAGACTGAAAAAGATTAACTTTTTTATATTTAATCCTTTTTTTATAATAATACAATAGTTTTTCGTATTAGAATTTAGCGTTACAAGTCATTTAAATCATTTTCTTTTTCCCTAACGGGTTTCTTAATCTCTTTAGTAGTATCATATGTCAAAAAATAACACTCATATTTTTAATCTTTTGCGTTCCGTGAATTCAGAAGTCCTAAAATCCTGGGTTAAAACTCTGTATTTAAGTAAGCGAGTGTGTGCGCGCACACGTGTGTAAGTATGTATATGTATGCACCTGAGATAAAGCTTTATTCCTAGGAATTCATTGTTAAACAATCATGAAACTTCTTTTTTTTTACCGTGTAACCTTTGAATTATGCGGCTGGTAGCTGTATCATAATTAGGGTCATTATGAAACTTACCGGTTTGGTCTACTGGTAAATATTAAAGTTAGTAAATAAAATAACTTGTTTATTTAATGATTTACGCATTATTATGCTTGGCAATTTATTTTATTATTATTTTTTTTTTTTGGTATTAGCTTACATTTATCTCCAACCTATAAATTAAAACCAGTCATATTTATAAATTAATAGGTAGATAGACTAATAGGTAAACCTACCAAGTTGGTCTAGTGATTAAATTCGTCATCGCAAATCAGCTGATTTCGAAGTCGAAAGTTCTAATGTTCAAATTCTAGTAAATGCAGTTACTTTTATTCGGATTTGAATATTAGATCGTAGATACCGGTGTTCTTTGGTGGGTGAGTTTTGAGTTTTTTTCACCACATTTCTCAGGAACGGTCGACCTGAGACTGTACAAGACTACACTTCATTTACATTCTTACATATCAACCTCATTCATCCTCTGAAATGATACCTTACGGTGGTTCCGGAGACTAAACAGAAAAAGAAAAGTAAAGGGTCATTATGAAAGATTTTCATTTTGGTGCAGGTGTTCAACCAATCAAAAACCTACTTTTTTCAACCATTGACCAATCAAAAGCGGATATTATTTAAATGTATCAGCTGTTTTCTTACTTTGATTTTAATCCAATTTAGTAGTTAGCAAACAGAGGTTAATTTGAAAGTACACTAATAGGTTACTAAGTTTCTTTATTATACTAGGTTTTTCGAATATTATAGTAGGTATTCTATTATACTAGGTTTTTTTTTAAGACCATAATGGATCACTTTAGTTCATTTTTTTTCGCAAGTTCTTTCTTTTCTTGTTGATTTGTTGTTTTTCAGCTTTTCTTTTTTGCCAGTAATTTCTAAGGGTTTCAGATCTTCTTGCCCTTTCTTGTTCACACTACACCCTGCTTATTGTTTTCTTGGGTTTTGATAGGAAACTTGTTTCTTTATTTTTTAATTTCTCATAGTTTCCGGTTTTCGTTTTTAGGTTTTCATGGGTTGTCTAATTCCTCCATGTCCTTCTGTACTTCGTATAACCAGTTCGGTCTGCTTTTCTTGTTCCGGAAAGGGTCGATTATCCGTCTGATAAGTCTGGTCTCTTCCATTCTGAAAATATGTCCTAGAAAGGAAATTCTCTTCTTTCTAAATTTATTAGTTATCGGAATGATCGTTTTGTAAATCTCTTCGTTTGTAATAATTCTCCAAATCCCGTCTTTTTTAATGTTTTTCCCGATGCATTGTCGTAGATTCTGTGTTTCAATCTTTTCCAGTTTGTCGGTAAACCTTGTCTGGTACGGTCCAAATATGGTTTCGCATCCGTAAAGTATTTTTGGTTGGATAACTGAGTTATAATGTCTTATTTTTGTGTTTATGGACATGCATTTTTTGTTATAGATGTTTTGTGTTTTTATCGTGGCTTTGATGAGTTTATTCTTTCATTCCAGTTTGGATTTTCTTGGAGGTTGTGTGTGATGTTTTCCCCCAGATATTTAAAGTGTTCTACTAGTTCTATGTCATTATTGTTTATTTTTACTTTGCTTATGCATAATAGGTCTCTCACCATAATTTTTCCTGCAATCTCTTCCAGTGTTGACAGTTGGTATCTGGCCTCTTCTATATTTTGGGCTAGTAGGGTTAAATCGTCCGCAAAGCCTAGGCAATTTACTGAGATATCTTTTCTTATTTTAACGTTATCTTTATTTAATTTTTTCCAATCCCGTATTATAAATTCAAGGGCACAGTTGAATAAAAGCGGTGACTGTCCATCTCCTAGTCTCAGTCATGTTTTGATGTCGAATGGATCAGATATTTCTCCCCTGAATTTAACCTTGGATTTGGTATCCGTTAGTGTTAGGTTTAATATACTAAGTTTATTTATTAGTTATGTTGGATTCTGAGGAAGAAATGTCTTTAACACCGATCAGTATTAAAGAAAAGGCAGAACTTACGACTTATTACCACAGATATGTATTGTTTATTGTATTTTCTTAAAAAAAAAAAAAAAAATACTCCATAAAAAAATATATTCTATCATTGATTTAAATCAATCCCAATATTTTCTAAACCGTAGAAAAACTACGACACGTACCTCTCGATGATGGCCATTAATGCGCTCTTGAGAAGTTAACGATCCTCGCCAAAGCTCGTGACGTAACTTACTTTGCATTTCTTCATTAATGGCTATAGTTATTATAACTATAGCCATTAATGAAGAAATTTAATAAAAAAAATTATTTTTAGCTAGCTAAAATTATTTTTTTCTAGCTCCTTGCATAATGCACTTTTATGCAATGATTTATTTTGTCTTCAGTCATTTGACTAGTTTGATTCATCTCTCCAAGATTCCCTATCTAGTTTTAGTAGTTTCATTTCTGTATACCCCCTACATCCTACATCCCTAACAATTTGTTTTACATATTTCAAACGTTGCCTGCTTGCACAATTTTTCCCTTCTACCTGTCCCTCCAATATTAAAGCGACTATTCCAGGAAATCAATGATTAATGGATTAATATTATTGAATTTTAATAAATAGTTAATGAGATCGTTTTATATATGGATGGGTTTGAAATTTATGAATATTTTACTCGTGAATGTTAGCTTACCAGAAATAGTATCTTGGGTTATACTTCGAATATAATACTACAAAACAATATTTAAAAAAACTATCAGAATTCCGACCCTTAAATTACGATTTTTAATTTTTTTTTTTCAACTTAAAGAGTTGATTATATTGAATTTTCCGTTGAAGGGAAGATTTATCAGGGTTGGAACTATTTTTAAACTTTCTTATATAAGATGAGTATATGATTAATTTGTGCTAAATCTTATTACATTTTACGTGTTTTAATACAAGAAATATGGTCTTTTTAAACATATTTCTTTTGATAACAGAATAAGAAGGTCAAGGTCTTAAGCATAATAATAAAAGATTTTAATTAATTTTTTAACTTGGGAAATACTCAGTGTAAATTAGAGAATATTTTGCAAAATCTCTTGCCAGATTTTTCGATACTTTTACGTAAATTTATTAAAATTTAAAACGCAATTTAATAATAATGGTTTTTTAGTTTTTTTTTTTTTTAATTTTAAAATGACATTCTACGTACCAAATTTCGTTTTATATCCGTTTTATCCTTTTAGTCCCTTCGTGTTTTTTTTTCTTTTGTTAATCAAATTAGCTTTGAACATTATTTGATATATGTATAATTTCAGTACCATCTTTATTTGTGAGGTTGAGTTCATTACATTATATGAAGTTTCCTTTAATGGTGAAGCCAAACTCTAGAAAGTGATTCTACTTAACGCACTGTCCATTGAACAAATACAAATATGTCCATTGAACGTATGTCCGAAAACGCATATTTTTCTGTCTGTCCGCCATTTTCTGTTTATCAAGAACGGTTGGAGACAACCCAGTAAAATTTTATATTTATGTGAAACTAACAAACATTTTTTAGTAGGAAAAAATAACGATACTCTTCGTTAACAAATTTCAAAATAGCGGTCGTTTCAATTTTTAAATCTTAAATATTTTAGGAATTATAGATTTATCAATTGTGTTGTATTATAAAAATTGTGAAGCATTTTTTTTTTGTGAACAAAACGACACCTTAGTCGTAAAAATTCAACGACAAACAACAGATTTATCGCAAAAACTTGGCCTAAACCTATATGACGGCCATCTTGTTTTTTTTTATTATCGTGATTTATTACTGTGGTTACTGATTTAAATTGCTAATTTTAGTACCGGAAAAATGAAGAAGAAACAAATTTGATTTAGTTATCAAGTAAGTCACGATAAAAAACAAGATGGCCGCCTTATCGGTTTAGCCCTACTTTCTGCAATAACTCTGTTTTTTGACGTCGGATTTTTACAACTAAGGTATCGGTTGGTATGTTCTCAAAGAAATGCTTCATAATTTTTTGTACACAGTTTGATAAATCTAATAATTCCTGAGATATTTAAGATTGAAAAATTGAATTGATCGCCATTTTGATTGAAATTTGTCAACGAAGAGTATAGCTATTTTTTTCCTATTGAAAAATGTTATTTTAAAATATAGTACAAAATTTTTTGGCGTTATCTTTAACTGTTCTTGAAAAATATTTAAAAAAAAAAAAACATAAATGGCGGACAGACAGAAAATATGCCTTTTCGGACCTATGTTTACTAGACATATTTTCTTCAGTACGTTAAGTAGAATCACTTCGTAGAGTTTGGCCTACATTATATATGATCATGAGAGCGAATTTTATACAAGGCAAAAGCGCTCAGTATCATTTTAATAAAATATACTTGTAATTTATTAATGGATGGGTGGTTTTGAATAAACTAATGTATTTGTACGTTTATGAGAAAAAACTTGTGATTGTCACAAATATTTCATCTTCTGCATACTTTATGGCTTTCTTACAGTCGTAATAGACTACCTTGTATTTGCTCAATTTACTAAATTACAATCTTTATATATCACATCTGTATTCTAATCATTTTTATTTTCTACGTTCTTAAACTAAAATAATTTACGGAACGATTTATCTTCAATTTATTGATAACAACGGTTTATATATCGATCGGTTGGAATATATCCAATTATAATTAATTATTTGATGTTTTGTTCATAATTATTTTCTATTTTCTGTTATGTATACTACTTAACTTTGGATTTGTAATTTTTACTGCTTTATGGAATATGTAAAAAAAAATATTTTTTTCTTTTTTAGACAATAATACAATTTTCTTTCTTTTTTTCATTTTTCAGCCATCGAGTTGTTTAAGTGATAAAGAAGAAGATGAAATCTATGGATTTGCTGGTTACGGTGTGTACGGCAAACAAATGTTACAACGGCACCAAGCTAAACTAGTCATAACACCTAGACACAACTACCAAAAGTAAGTGTTTAGTTTTCTTTTTTGTTGTTAATGTTTTTATTTCTTGTTGTAACTTTTAACTATTTTATTTAAGTACGAGGGTTATTTTTGAAGTAAAAATAGTTTACTCCGCTAAAGTTCATTAGTAGCTATTTGAAATGTATGGAAAAAATACGATGAATCAGACGATTGTATGAAAATGTTGTCGGTTATTTTACAAAGGAAGAAAAATCGCGCATAATGAAGCATGAAAATCTGTCTCGTATTGAAAAATGCTGCTGACATTCGACAAAAGAGAAGAAAATCACAACTGATGATAAGCTTAGTATGTCTGCAAAACTCAAAAAAGGTTACTACTTCTCGTTGTGTCGGACCGTTGGCATGTACTTCTCAATAAAGGAATGAGTCTGTTCAACGATAATTCTTGTCCTATCGCTACTCAAAATATGGCAGAATTGGTTCAAATGTTCGAGATATTGGACTGTCTGCTGTTCAGTATGGTCATCTGACTTTCATCTTTTTCTGAAATAAAAAAAGCAAATGAGCGGAAAATGCATACAGATCGATGATTACGTCCACCGTACGTCACCGACCAGTTCTAAAGAAAATACCAGAATTTTTATATTAGGTGACAATCAATCTTGTCTCCCGATCTCAGACATGTTTCGATTTCCACAGGGAAAAGATGAAAAATCAAAAGATAAATATTAAAAATTAAAAAACACGACTGCCAAAAAAAAGAGCTCTTAATATAGGATAAAGAGCAATGTTTGATTAAAGAGGTGACTATTTTGTATATAATATTTTTATGTAGGACAACTTTTTTCAAACTCTTTAAATTAATTTAAACACACACACACACACACACACACACACACACACACACACACACATACACACACACACACACACACACATATATATATATATATATATATATATATATATATATATATATATATATATATATGAGTATATATATATATATATTCTATAAAATGTCGACATTCTCCAGTTATCAACCATCTGATCATTTATTTGTATCCTTATCGTTCAACCATGCAGTTAATACATTCTTTATATCTTGACTGGTCCTTTCAATTTACAAAATGCTGAAAATTTCATTAAATTTTTTAATAAATGCGTTAAATTTGATTAATCGCCTCCATTGTTGGAGAATAAAATATATAATTTGTACATTTAACGTTAATTAGATGAGATTAGCGAGCGAAGCAAGCGTCGTACGTTTTGTTTGGCTTAAATTTAAATTTCCTTTTTTTTACGTGGGTTTCTCGTAATCTATTTACCTTAGAGATTGATATCGAGCGATATTTTTTTAATTTATAGTTATCGTTTCGACCTTCACCAGAGCTTATCTGTGTTTGTCGACATATACCCGCGAAGATCCGAATGTATAATAATTTATATAATATTTCGGTCTTTCACTGACGTATTTGGTATGTGTCGACATTCTCTAATTTCGGTCTTTCACGGTAACATATACATATTTATATATCGTATATACTCCCGGTGGTAACGTAAGGAATCCAACGCGAGGTTTATACATCTAAATCGGTTCAGCCGTTGAGCTGCAACAGTGTAACATATGTATATTCATACATCCTAAATACATAATACTCCTTTTTGGGCAGTTGTGTAATATTTCTCCCTCTTTTTGTCTGTTTAGCCTCCGGAATCACGTAAGGTACAGAGGATGAATGAGGATGATATGTATGAATGTAAATGAAGTGTAGTCTTGTACAGACTCAGTTTGAATATTCCTGAGATGTGGGGTTAATTGAAACCCAACCACCAAAGAACACCGGTATCCAAGAACTATTATTCAAACCCGTATAAAAGTAACTACCTTTATTAGGATTTGAACCTTAGAACTCTCGACTTGATGCAGCTGATTTACGTAGACCACTAGACCAGCTCGCCGAGCTAGTCTAGTAGACTATCTATCTATCTAGTAGTAGACTATTCACTAGACCAGCCCGGTGGGCTAGTCGTGTATTATTTAAAGATATTTTATTCTACAAAAGAAAATTTTGAAATTACAATAAATAAAGTGTATGTCGAAACGAATTTTACTTTAAATAATGACCCCTGCAATTATAAATTATTTAAAAATCTAAATTGGAATTTTTTGGTGAAATTATTATTATTTATTAATTAATTAATTATTATTTATTAATTATTAATTATTATTTATTATTTATTAATTAATTAATTTTTTTTAGGATTTTAATATGATGTCAAAGCCCTTTTACGTGATTTATTGATCTGCAAAAAAAAAACCTTTCCATTAATAGATATTCTAATCAAGATAATATGATCGAATAAATTCACATTATCCAAGAAAAATTTTATAAAGACAATTTAGTAAGGAAGTTACAATTTTCTTTTTACTATTAAATAGTGATGGATGGATTACTGAAAGTTAAATCATTTAAACTGGCATTCTTAAAGTAAAGTTAAAAACGATGTGTTTTATTTATTTTCAAGAACTTGCAAAAGTTCATTTATCAACAAAAGACAATCAATCCATAACAAAATTTAAAATGATTCCGAGTTACGTACTATTCTTATTGATAATTCAAGTTTAGACTAACTGATTCAAGTTTAAAACTTCTGGAAAAATAAACATTTACTCCTTACACCGTGACCGATAAGGTTGCTGATGCTGCAAAAGGTTTTATCACAGTAATTTTTATTATAACCCATGGTATTTTCTGAAACAATACTAGACTTACATACGTATATTAACATATTTTTTACCTACATTTTTGACGTTGAAATCACAATAAATCTGCATTAAATTTATCTGACGTCACCAAAACGAAAAATAATAATTTTATAGATTGAAGAATTAGATTCATTGTAATTTTAGAATGGTTTGATAATAATTTAGGGTATTTTGTTTGACGAAATGATAGGTATCACAAAATTAATTTCCATTATTATAGTTGAAATTTGGGAAATTGATGTGCCTCCATAAACGTGGGTTTTATTGTATTATTTTATACTGGAAGTATCTACCAAAAATGGGAATTACGTTAGCCGGATAAAAATTAATAATTTTTTGTTTATTTTGTTTTCCTTTACTTCATACAAGGAAGTACTGCGATCGCAAAAAATTTCGGTTTTCAGATTTCTAATAAAAATAAAATTTTATGTACTTTTCATTTTAAAAAAGTGTTGTACCAGGAAGTCTTACGGTATCCACATCAGATTTATTTTTAGTACAATAATCTTTTTAATCGATTCGTACAGTACGTACTTTAAAAAAATAATTATTGTTCTCATACGTTTCTTATGTGTTTAATCTTAAAAAAAAATTTGGTTGTAAGAGTTGATAAAATAACTGCAGTTAAATTGACAATATATCTTTGTAAATTAATATTTTTTTTTTTTAAGAAGAGTGAGAAATCATAAGTTTTGTCAATCACCCTACAGTGTGATTGGCTGAACAGTGTTAATACTTCACACAATATTGGGAAGGAACTCTGAGCCGGTTCTTTACTCTTTACTATCTGTTGTAAAACGGTTTGATGTATCGTATATATGAGAGGTATACGTAAAATCGTTTGTTAAGTAATGCAGTGCAGTGTATGCTTCCATTGTATAATAATAATGATTCCTCTCTAGTCTTCTGAGAAATTGTGGACGGGGTGGATGCCCACTATCTGTTAAGGTCTGAGCTATCCTTTGATATGATTATTTGTTATATGTCGCAGTTCACCAAAGGGTAGTTAGGCTATCTGCTGGATACAAAGGACGCCTTCGTTACCACCATTTACTTCTTTCCTACCCGTCCATTGGTGCTAAAGATTTAAGGAATTTTCTGAGTGCATCCTGAGTTTTGTGTGATCTGAAAAGAGCTGCTTGGCCTGTAGATCTATCCGAGAATTCTTTTGTACTCAAATTAAGAATTAAGTTTGATGTCTTACTTGCGATAATGATTAAATACATTATCGTGGATTGTTTGAATTCATTTCCATTATTTGGTTCTGAATAAATTGTAACTGCAGTTACAAAAATAATTACATAATTTTATTTGGATCAAATTGTTTAATAAATAAAAAAAATATTTTTATTTCTAAATAAATCCTTTGGAAAAAATGTAAACTATTTTCAATATTATATAACGTAAAAAAAGACACCTTGTTTTTACTTCCTTGTACGAAGTAAAGGAAGTATTGTGATCGCGAAAAATGTCGATTTTCATGTTTCAACGGAAATGTCAATTTTGAACATACCTGAATCCATTTTGACTAGTTTCGGAGTGACTTCTGTACGTACGTACATATGTATCTCGCATAACTCAAAAACGATTAGCCATAGGGTGTTGAAATTTTGGATTTAGGACTGTTGTAACATCTAGTTCTGCACCTCCCGTTTTTATCACAATCGACTGGACCAAAAGTGTCCAGAAAAAGCCCGATATCCAAAGAAAAATTGGATTTTGGATTTTTTTTTAAACTGTTATAATAAGCCCTCGTTGAGAGCTTTTCAACGATATATCATAAATGGGACTTACTTTCATTGGTTCCAAGGTTATAGCAAACTAAAATTTTAATTAATGTAATATCTGGATTTTACAAGGGGAAGACATATCGGTTCGAATCCGACTTAATATACATACATATTTTATTTATTTAAATATATTGATTTATTTATAATTATTAACCTCTGATTGTAAAAAAAAAATTAACAATAAATAATATTTATTATTTAACTAATAAGTTATTAGTGAAATAAAAGTTTACGTACTTATCATTTTAATTCAAACATATTTATAATAAGAGGTTAATAATTATTAATAAATCAATATATTTAAATTAAACAAAAACAGTTATGTATATGAAGTCAAATTCGAACCGACGTGTGCATGGTTACGGATCTGGCACGTTCTCACTTACACGACATATCTACTTGTTAATAAAAAGAAATATTTTAGCAATTGTGAATATTTAATAAACATGGACAGTTTATTAAAGAACTGGAGGATCATATCTCACTTTCAAATGAAATAAGTTTAAGTGAAGTGCAGCAATAAATGTGTATGTGTAATTTAATAGGCGTACAAGGAAGTAATGTGGTGTCCACATCAGATTTTTTTTTGTAATTGAATTAACCTTATTTTAATGAGACAATGAGATTTAAACAGTTAAAACTCCTGGCATATAGATTTCTAAATTGTGGAGCTCCCTACATAAATATAGAATACATAAACAAAACCGAACTGGTTTGTAATAATATATTGTTTTAAAAATTGTTAAGGTAATTGTTGATTTTAATTCTGCGAAAATTGGTTATCCGTTAAAGTATAATTAAATATAATTAAAATCTTAATTTTCTAATGATATGATGAATTAAATTAAAACAAAAAAAATTATAACGAGTTTTGTGTCTTTCTAGTCTATAAATCGGATAAGTTTTTAAATTGGAATTATTAATTTTATAAATTTATGGAACTTATTTCTGTACTTTTTTTATTTACCTTATTTACAGTATTATCTGATTAGTTTGTAAGGTGAACAGTTATAAATTTATAAAGTTACATGCGAAACCGATGCATATATGCCACCACAGTAGGTAAGTTTTTCTAAGTTTCACTACACTCAAATAATTTTATCTTTTTATACTTCTTTTCATTGTATTTTTTTGTAGTTAGGGATGTGGAAACGATATAAGCGTGACTTGACAACTCTTCAAAATTTCAAACTTTTTCCTATTGTTATAAGTTCTTTTATAGAATAATCTGCGCTAGTGTGATAAGTATTTTTTATACTTGGAAAAAAAATATTTAAAGGATATTTTTTTAGTAATGTTTTCGTTTTGAGAATAAAACTGTAATATTTCACATTTTCTGTAATAATCTTTATAAATTATTTTATATGTAATTTTTTTTTGCAATGAGTGATTTTTTTTATTGGATTACCATAAATTATTTTAAAAACTTCTTGCGTAATTCTACCCAATAAGATTGACTTACCAGATATTTTTTTTTGTTTACTTTTGAAAAATATCAACTCATTCTAATCTAAAATTTTACAAAAAAACCTTTGATATATAACAAATAGTTACATTACAAAAACGTACTACAATCAAAAATAAATAAAAATAACAATATTGCTAAGAATAGATACCGCAGATAAAGAAACGTAAACGTTCCAACTTGTAGCGTCATAATTAACTACACTTCTAACTGGCCCCGCTCAAATTTTTTCGATCTTAAATAGAGCGTAATTCAAGAACAACTCAATCCATTTTCATCAAGACTCCGGCGGGGATGACCCATTCGAGGTGTTCCCGTTAGAGGCATTGGCGTAAAGACCGAGTCCCGGCTCCCGGAGTAGGGACCCAGGAACGGCATAGCCGGACCTGGTGGATCTGGTCTGGGGGTTTGAGGCGGGCGCAAAGTGAGATCCGATCGGCGGGCCGAGACGTGGAGGCCCGTTAGAGTAAAGGACACTCCCCTGGGGTGTGTAATACGTAACAGCAGGATCCGGTCCGGGGGAGAAGAAGAAAAAGAGAAAAACCAATCTTCATCAAAATTTCACTTGCACAACTTTAGGTACATTACTACGACATATCTAAATTTCAGTGAAATTAACGTAAGAGTTTTGGAAGTTTTCGAGCTTGAAAATTTTATACATAGTCCTATAAATAAATCTATGTATATAAAATAATTTATCGTGTGTCATTCATAATCAACGCCCAGCAAAAAATATTTAAGATAAATCGATGAAAATTTGGGTACACGTTCTTCTTACATTGTAAGTGTACACTAAGCAAAACCTGTTTGAAACTGAAAATGAAAATTCCTTTTGATTACGATCGACTGGACCAAAAGTGTCCAAAAAAACCCAAAATCCATTTTTTTTTTTGGATTTTGGAATATTCTTAACTGCAGTAATAAGCCCTTAATGAGAGATTTTCAACGATACGTCATAAGTTGTATTTATTTTCATTGGTTCCTGAGTTATAGCCAAATAAAATTTAATTACTTAATTATTTTGATCTTACAAGGGAAAGGCACATCGGTTCGAATCCTACTTCATCTCCTTTTTTTTTAACTTTTTTTTTTTAATTTTAATATATTGATTTATTAATAAAGAAAAATTAACCGCTTATTGTAAAAAAATTACGATAAATAATAATTCAATAATAACTATAAAAAAAATCAGAAGTTATTAATGAAATAAATTTTTATTTACTTTTCATTTTAAAAAAAATTTGTGATTTAATAGGCGTACAAGGAAGTCATGTGGTGTTCACCTCAGATTTTTAAGTAAAATTAAAAAAATACACCAAGAATATTACTGAATTTTAAACTCATTTCAAGTGTTGAAACTTACGAATAGTATATTTTTCTTTGTAGAGAAAAAATAATTTTTTACATTTGATCATAAATTTTTACTTTGAAATCGTAAATTTATATTTTTTATAGATTGCAATTGAGAAGATATTATAGGTTAAAATATAATTCCTACAGGATTTTTTATTTTACTCCAAGAAAGGAGTTATATAAGTTCCGTTTAGTCCAAAAAAAAATTCCAAAACTCATAGCCATAATATTCTGTAGATTGCGAGCGTATATTTAGAATGATTCTATTAAACGTTTGAAAAAAAATGAAGGTTAAAAATATTAAGCGGGTTCTAAATCTCAAAGATGATTGGAAAAAATTTTAATTGTGACGCTTTTTTTAGAATCTTAAAAATGACATAATCTGATATATCCTCAGATATAATACCACTGAAAAAAATTAGTAAAAAACATCATAAAAGTACTCCACGCGTAAAATAAATTATAAATTTATACATTTATTTTTTAGATTTCTATATCTTTTGACTTTTTCAGTCTATATCTTTTGGATTCAAATTTTTTGTAATTTATTTATTTCTTAGCTGCTTTTTATCAGAGTGAAAGTATTTATAACCCCTACTGGACGATTTGGCAACATTAGTCTATCCACCTCATCCTTAAAAATAGGAGTTCTATTAATATTTTTACTAATCTACCCAATTAATTTTTTTTATAATTTTCCGTATGTGTGCGTTGCAATTTGTTAAAATAGTGAACAATAAGCAAAACCCCACCCCCGAACCAAATAAGATGAGAATGATATATACGACATGTAAATTATATGTAGTCTTGTACAAACTCAGGCCGACCATTCCTGAGATGTGTCGTTAAAAATGTAACCCCAACCACTAAAATACACCTATATCAACTGTTTAATATTCAAATCCATGTAATAGCAACTAACCTTTTACTACGATTCGAACCTGAGAATCTTCGACTACGAAAATCAACTGTTAAACATTTGCAACTACGAGTTTTACCACTAGACCAGGCCGGTGGGTTGCCCTGTCAATTTTATTGTTTTTTCCCCTATTATTCCTTTAGTTGAGAAGACCAGTTTTATTGGGTAATTTTCTAATTTATCAGCATGTTGGTTAGTTGTAAACCTCATCGGTAAAAAAATAGAGTATGATCATTAAACAATTGTTTTTTTTTTCAATCAATTTAATTAATATTTCTCTTTTTTTGAATTTTTTTTTTTTTGAAAGATAGTATAATAAAAAATAAAATCTTCATTATAAAAGTAGAGAATGAATATTGAAATTTAAAAAAATAATTTTTTTGTTCCAAATATCACGGAGATTATCATTAAGAGTATTTTTAACTGTTTTTTATGCAAGCATAATACAGGATTGTATTTTAGTTTTTAGTAGTTTAATGAAATTTTTTTGTACCTTTTAATAATAATAAAATAAACAGGGATATAATAGTAATAATAATTTTAAATATATCTGAGGGAACTTAAATAATTTTTAACTATTAAAATTATGAATATTAATTATCAACATATTGTGTCCAGTTTCCTAATATTTTTATTAATAATACATGTTTAAAATTTATTTATTAGAATGCAATATTTGAAGGAAATTACCGTAAATTAGAAATTAGGATTGTTTTCAATAGTGTAAAGTATACTTAATTTATTACTTATAGTATTACTTAATTTATAGATTTTTTTTTATTTTTAATTTTTATGGTAATCCCCCCCAACACGGAATATTCTATAAGGGATACCTAATTTCTCATACCAAATTTATTTTTTTGTACAGAATGTTGAAGTAATTTAAGTCTGAGATGTATTTCTAAGATACGGTTTTATGGAAATCAAAATTTGAGAAATAAATTATTATTATTATGATTTAAAAAGAAAAACAAATTAATTTTTTATATTTCCTTTTTAGATTTTCTTTGTTTAACATTTACATATTTCTTCTTATTTTATTCTACCTGAGTTTTTATGTTTTTTAACATGTTATAACTTGAACTTAATCGGCGTAATTTTTTTGTTTTTACAAAACGACGGGGTTTTTTGTGGTAAGTATTAAGAAAACTTATTAAAATATTTGAAAAAAATTATTACTTCTACAATAGGTATTTGGATATCATTTGACAATTACATTAGATACAGAACTTTACAAGCTTACAATTTATTATTATTATTATTATTATTATTATTATTATTATTATTATTGTTATTTTATTTAAATGTTCATTTCATGTTTCTCTTTGTCTGTTAATGCTCTTATAAAATATTGCTATCTTTATTATTCTTATCTACAAATATAATTGATCCATTTTGAATTCAGTGGCATTAACTACCTGTCAATTTAAATACCGATTTGATTGTAATTTGTAAATCTGTAGAGACTTTGATGAATCTGACATTAAATCGGTTATATCTTGCCGCAAATGCTTTTACTGCTAACGGTGGCTCTATAGGCCTCACCTATATAATATGTATCGAGTACATGTATTTACGTTAGTGTGTGTATGTCTATGTAGAGATGTACCTGTGTGTGTATGTTGTTTGTGTGCGCGCGTTGGTCGTGATGCAAAGCTGACAATTAATCAGAGCCAGCTAACTCATCAATACGCTTCTATTATCTCAGTATTAGATGGAAATTGGTATGCGTCCGGTACAGTCGAGGCTGTATTACACGGGTCACTATACATACGCGGCTCTCTCTCTTTCACTCTCTACATATATATAAAACAAGAATATATGTAGTGTTTGTGAGTGCATGTATGTGTGTCAATACATTATAAACAAACCTATTGAAATTATTTTAGCTTATTGTTCCCAGGTATTGTTCTATTGGTTTGTTGTGTTGGGATTAACTTTTATTTATGTATTTATAATTTAAATAAACAGTCCTAGAATGTCGGATATGAAATATAAATCAAATCCTAAATACATAAGTTCTACGCATAACTTCCAAACCGTAGGAATTTATGTGCAGGAAATCCTTGAAAAAAATAGTCTCTAGAAAATGTGCAAAAATAATTCCTAGTATTTAAAAAATCGTTTAAAGATATTTATTTTTATTTTCTCTAAATAATCTTTTTTTTGTGAAACGCTGACTATTTAGAGTGTAAATACAGAAAAAAATTATGAGAAGAGGCTGAGGTCCCAAAAACGTTTCAAGATTTCACTACTAAATTTTTGTGCACGCATGTATTAAATGCTACATCCGTAATATTTGTAGCTGGCATTAAATGCATGACATCATTTCATTCTCGAAAACAGAAATTAATTCTAAATAATAATAATAATAAGCACCTTACTAAACTAACAAAAATATAAAGTGATCTCGCGTTAACTTTTTCACTGATTTTATTATAAACTAGGAAAAATACTCGAAAATGTTACGTGGTTTATGTTTCATTACACATGATTTTGTTAAATGTTTTTATCAACTGTAATTAATAACTTTCATAAATTTAGCGTACTAACAAGAAGAAGTTTTACAACGAAAGCTTCAAAATCCTAAAAATTTAACAGTTCCATGAATTGTGATTTTTTAACACAGCTCTAATCCCAATGATTTCCTTCTTTACCTCCAAAACACAAATATAATTTTAGATAAATCGTTGGAATACCAAATCGTGGATACCGATGTTCTTTGGTGGTAGGGCTTCAATTAACCACACATCTCAGGAATGGTCGACCTTACACTGTACAAGACTACTTTTCATTTACATCCCATACACATCATCTTCATCATCCTCTAAAGTAATACTTTTCGGTGGTTCCGGAGGCTAAAACAGAAAAAAAGAAAAGATAAATTGTTCGTATAAAGGAGTATAAATCGTTCGAACGAATGAATCGTTCGTGAGCTGCGCGTATTTGCTCAGCTGCCCGGCGCGCCATCTTGTCCGTTCTGCGCCAATAGCAGCTAAAATAAACACGTGAGCACATACATCAAACAAACAAACCTACGTACCATGATTTTTTTATAGGAAGTGACACTGCGCACAGAAATATTTTTTACATTTAATATTACTTCCCTTGCTAAGTTGAAACAGCAAACGTATTATTTTATAACAAAACGTAATATTAATATGTTGTGTTACATAATATGTCTGTTTTTTAAGGTCGTTTTGCATGTAAACTAACGTTACGAGAGGCATTATTCAGAGTTTCTTTTTCTGCGAATTATGATGTTAAACTATATAATTTCTGTGGTGAACAGAGAGAGTATGTAGGGCTGAATATCGCTTCCATTTTAGTGCACTTGGCATATTACTATATAACCGTATTACTGTATAACCGTTTTTTGATTCCGCTAAAAAAGCAGTAAGAAACCACTTCAATCCCCACTTAACTAAATAAGCCTGACCTGAAATTGATGTTATTATTAAAGACTAGCATATCATTTTTTGGATTGGCCGAGGACTTATATCAGGTAGCGTACAATTACATAATAACAATAACAACTCAAGAAACAGTTAAAAATATTCAAAATTTTGAAACTTTTCGTTGTAAAAGTTCTTGCTGTTAGTACGCTAAATACATGAACTTTATTTAGTTACATTCGACAAAAACATTTAAGAAAATCATGTGTAATGAAACATAAACCATGTATTATTTTCGCGGTGGGCCTGAGGCCCACCTTTTTTCTAGTATTTATTCATTTCTATTATGTGATTTACTAACAATAAATATCATATATGTATTATTTTCATTTACCTGGTAAATGTAAATACCTTATCGTAGACAGTCGATCGTAATTCAGCTGTAATTTTACTGTTATACTTTATCATAATAATACACAAAAATATATTTATTATTAATACCTTTATTTATATTTTTGTTAACAATTAATTGATTCTATTTTAATTATGTTTAATTTAATAATAATTATATTCCATTAATATTATTTTTTTCCTTTACTTAATTTTTGTAATAATTTTTTTTAAAATTTATATTCAGTCTGTTATATTTTTATGTATAATTTATTAGAGTTTTTTCATAATAATATTTCGATTCATATCCTAGTATTTTACGAATCCTTACAGCTTGCACCATTTGACGGAATACATACGGAAAAATAGATGGTTCAGTTTTTCTTAATGAGATAAGGGTAAAACTTGTGTTTTACTCATCATTGTGCTTTACGTTGTAAAGCCAAAATAAGTTGGCTTACTGTCGGAGAAGAATAAAAATGGCGGATTCTTTTTACGTGAGGAGAAAATTGTAAAATCATGTAAAACGTGACAATTAATGGTTATTTAATAGTGAAAATATCTTTTATATAAAGAAAACTGCAAAACAAAGCGGTATTACCATTTATCATGTTAATATATGTTATTTAGCGAACGAAAAGTCGCGACATTTCATAAGAAGCTTACCGTTACTATGATTAACACCCGTTTATCTTTTTCTTGTTTTTTTCACTCTTGTTTTTGGCGGAAATTCACTTGATTTACAAACGGAAGTCTTGATTTGTACATTTTATTAATTAAAATAAAAGCAAAAACAATTATTTCGCATTGTTTATAATTGTTTTTGGAAAGATAGTATAGTTTTAAATTTAAAAAAAATCGTTTTAATGTAATTGACGTACTATGTAGTAAACACTTAACACCAACATCTCCCTTCTTTTTCCTGATTATTGCGTGTTAGCAAATAAGTAAAGGAACACGCACTTTGTTCCTTCCACTTAACGTGATTGATTTATAAGTTAGAGCCTTTAATTCAAATTCATCGAGTAGTGTAATTTAGATTACTCGATCTGTCATTAAGACGAATAAATTCTGTTATTATGTGTTTCGTGTATACCTTTTATTTACTTATTTTTTTTTTAAAACGTATATTTATACTCAACATATGTTATTTGATGTGAATAAGATTAAAACGAAAGTAAGTAATTTTTCCTACGCTATAGTAGAAGTAATTTCTATTTTAAAATTAATTTGATATGACATATTTTTATACATTCAGATATAATTATTGCCTTAAAAATATGTGTGTATTCTATAAAAGTTACTTAGTATATCTTTTCGCCCGTTCAGCTGTTTTAACAGATAATTCATGAAAGATTCATATGATTATCACGATATTTTTTGTACTGTTTAACTGCAGTATAACATAGAATTTTTCTAACATATTATAAAACACCTGTGTATTTCGAGGGTGTAATGGACTTTTCAGCTACGCAGCCGACCATGGTTAGTAGAACGCCTCACCCACTTACCTAAAAATAGTTTTATTTATAAATTCCTTACAAGTGTAATTTTTTTTTATTGGTAATTAATTTTTTGTGTTACACTTGAATATATATATGTATATGTATATATATATTTAATACTTTTATTTATAGTCGCATCAACAATTAAATTCATTAGCGACTTAGTTTAATTGTACCGGTAAATTTGTAGTGTTGAAAAAACTCAGGTCAACTACTCCTGAGACGTGTGGTTAATTGAAACCCAACCACCAAATAACATCGGTATCCACGATCTAGCATTCAAATCCTACCTTTTTTCGAATTTTAACCTGAGAACTTCGACTTCAAAATCAGCTCATTTACGACGACGAGTACCACTAGACCAACCCGGTGGGTTATGAATATTTTAATTTTACTTTTGATTGTCAAAACGCTTTCGAATTACATATTTATTTATTTATTGTTCTGCCTTTTATTAGGCGATTTGGTTTGCCTGGCATTTCTCCCACCACGACCCCATTCGTTCGCCCTAAAGCGTAAAACTGAATGTCCGTACCACAAACGGCTACTGTTCCTCAAAACGGTTTAGCGACCAATACTCTAATTAGCTCCTAGAGCTTACCTAACTGCGTGAGCGGAATAAGCTTGGTGCCCTACACCACTCGCTTGCGTGTCCCACCGCTCACTAGTCATGTATTACTAAAATTTGTAGACGCACTCCGTCTACATACTAAAATAAATGACCTGTCAATAAATTAAAATTTATTCCGTCAAGGACAGCAATTTGCTGCCACGCCTAGGTCGCTGAATGCCAGCAAGTACCTGTCCACCACATTATAGTGCTTGGAGCTATATTTGACTGATGGCCAGCCATTTCTGGAGGGTAGCTTTCTACGGCTAGCGGCAGGGGTCTTATATCCCTTAAACTACTGATGCCGGTTGAACAAAGCAACGGCATCGAGGAACTCCCACACGGTCCGACAATGCGGTTCATGCCATGTTGTCTTGTCGCTTATGAATGGCCAATTTTTCCTTTGACCTCTAAGTTCCAAGGTGGTTGATTTCTGGCCCCCCCAAGAGCTGGCCAGTCGAACATCATGTGGTCGTTCGACTGGAGCTCCCCGCAGACACACTGCTCATCAGCTGCCAGGTGGAACCGCCTTATTAGACGATGACAAATACGTTCACCACTCTCATGTATTCAGAACTTAGACTGGAATTTGATGAAAGGGAGGACAAACCACTGCTACTTTATTCGCAGTGCCATCAAAATAAGAATATATATATATATATAAATGGATATTAGTTTTCACTTTTTGATACTCTTAGTACAGTTGGATATAATCGAATAATTTTTATTGTATAACTCATTTCGTCACTTTTAAATTCTGTCAAATAAAACAATGTGATATTTCCAAAAATGATTGATTGGTAATATGATAGTTGAAATACATTTAATCTATAATAATCTATATAACGTATACGTTTCTATACCATTCATCCAATTACGATGAAACTTTGGGGAGTTGTTATGCGCATTCTCGCGAAGGTTTCTGAATTAGTTTGGATCCGCTAGGTGGCTCTGGGGTCGAGATATTTCGAAAAAAATTATTTATGATCCGATTTCGCTCATATTCAGAATATATATTAGTTAGGTGAAAATAAATATTTTTGCCAAAAATGGACTCGCTAGGTAACGCTGGAGTTAAAATATTTAGAAAAATTGTATTTATGGGCCGATTTGGCTCATATTTAGAATATATATTAGTTACGTGAAAAGAAACATTTTTTGCAAAAACTATACCCGCTAGGTGTAGCCGGTGTCGAGATATTTACGAAACAAACAAATATATAAATACACTTTCTTCTTCTAAATTATATATATATATATATATATATATATATATATATAAACAATGTTCGTTCGTGTTTGTGTCCCCTATAGCCTAAAAAACTACTGGGCCGATTCACGCGCTGGTTTTTGAAAAATGGTCCGTGTTGTACGGAGAAGGTTTAAAGGTATTGAAATCCTCGATCTGATCAATAGAAAGAAAGTTAGGGTCATTTTGAACCGAATACTGTGTTTAGAGAGTAGATTGAATAAAATCCGATAGGTAGTGCTGTTTTGACAATCGGATTTATTTACATTTTGACTTTTGTAAAGTGAAAGATTAAATTTTGTGCAGTTCCGTAATGTTTTATAAGTTTCTTAATGTTCAGTATTAATTGTGGTGACTTTTCAGCCATATCTCTTTTCGTTAAAAAGTTATTTTCCACCTACTGCTGTGTTTAAAGAGTGGTTTGAATTAAATCCGGTAGGTAGGGCTGTTGTTTTGGCTATTGGATTTATTTACATTCTAACTTTTATAAAGTGAAAGGTTTTTTTTTAACCCGGGACCACCGTTATGTATCGCTTCAGAGGTTGAGATGAATGATTTGTAGCTTGTTTAAAATTACCTGTACGGGATTCGAACCTGGGACCTCCGGATAAAAGACCGTAACTTTACCACTCGCGCCAGGGAGGCCGGCAAAGTGAAGGGTTAAATTTTGAGAAGTTCCGTAATGTTCAGTTTTTTAATTTTTTTATCAAATTTTCAATTGTGTTCATTTAATCTAGATATATATATATATATATATATATATATATATATATATATATATATATATTCAAATCTAGCAATAGCGAAGCATTGCCGGGTCTGCTATTGTTTAATGTGTAAGAGTCCTTCATTTTATTGTGTGTTCTTTTTTTCATTGGACAATTAAAATGAATTTCAATTGTAATTTATGTTATGATATGAATGTTTTTATTGATTAAGAATAAAAAAGGATGACGGATCCATCTAATATTCGTAACGCTTAAAAAACACCGGAGTTTAATTTTTCAAGCTACAACGTAATTTGAACGCATTTTTTTCCTTAAAACTTACGTTAACGTAATTTTTTTTTATTTTGTAATGAAATATAAAAACATCGTATGTAACTGTTTTTTCTTTATTATCGTGTATTTAATTTTAAGATGTAATGTTATATTGAAATGTTTTTATTAAGTATTTTTGATTGTTTATGCAACTGTATATTTTCTTTTAAATTGCTCTCTCACTCTCTCTCTCTCTCTCTCTCTCTCTCTCTCTCTCTCTCTCTCTCTCTCTCTGTGTGTGTGTGTGTGTGTGTGTGTGTGTGTGTGTGTGTGTGTGTGTGTGTGTGTGTGTGTGTGTGTGTGTGCACGCGCGCGCGCGTGGGTGTAGCAGGAAAGAATGTATATGTGTTTGTTTGTTCTCACTCTAGATTCTAAACATAAAATTCTTTTAATTTAGTTAACTAGTGTCTGTTGTATAGTTTTTACTAAATTATGCAGTATCTCTCTTGTAGTATAATACGGTTTAAAATTTTTCTTTTTATATTAGTCTGTGAATTCTTTTATACAAATGAGAATGTACAATTAACTTACCAAGATAATTGAAATAAGTGTGTTTTTTATTAATGCATTAAGTAAATTGAAAAAAAAAAACATTTATGAGTTTTTTCTTTAAATTTAAATTTTGTACTGGTTTTATACAGATTTATCATCTAATTTTTATGTGTTTAGTTAAAAAAAGAAAAATAAACTTTAGCAAAAATTATTATTTTTTTATATCTCAGATGTTTGATTCCTTATAATGAATTCTTGCGTTAATTTTCTAAATTTATTTTCGAGTAAACTAGTTCTTTGAAGATTGTAGAGTAGACCTTTGTGTGTACTCTGTATATTGCAACTCCATTTACGCTTTGATAAGTATTACGTAAAGTAGCCAAAATCATTTTCTTCTTGTTTCTATATTTTGTAAACCGTCCAATGCACCAAATGAATTTTTGTAATTTAAGCGGTTGCTAAAAATATAAGTCGTCAAGTTGTTTTCAACGCAATGATATATATACTCGTTGAACTGAGTTGCATACTTTTTTTTTTAATTTCCTAATCTTCTTAGCCATTATTGTTACCTTTCAATCCTGCCAAATAAAATAATTTGGTATGGAACAACTACGCTACCATTTCCTATCAAGATTGGAAATACATGGTTTATACACCATGTATTTATATATATATATATATATATATATGTACTATTTTTGTCCTAGTTAAACGGGAAGAAAAGTTAATACCAGAATACTAAAATCGGTAGAGTTTCTGTTAACAGGGTTATTTTATTGTATCGGATTAAAAAAAAACCTTTATTTACAAAGTATTATATGTTTGTAGACTCTGTAAGATATAAAGTATGCCGTATTTATTCGTTTAATACGGTTTCCTACGATTAGGTAGCACAAAATAGATAAATATAATTTTTTTAAATAATGAAAGATTTTACATTAATTTATTAATAAAGACAACAGTCATGCATAAAAAAAGACTTAAACTATCTATAATATTTATCAGAGAAATTGAATTTTTTTCGGGAGAGAGGAGACGAGCAGTAGGCTTTACCCGATGGGCATTTTAACCTTAAGGTTTATTGTTCTACTGAATATACCAATACAGAGTTGATCAGGAGCTCTGATGGGATTATCAAAAATCTACTTACTGTTCAGGTCTTGGTACTCTCAGCATGGAGAATTTATAACAAGATATCAGACATGTCTCTACAGAACCACTATTGAGGAAGAAGTTTTCATGACTAAGAAAATTTGATAGAGGATATATGCTACGGGATAGATTTGGGTAAAATTATTTTCTTTCCCAGAATTCAACTGGAAAATATAAAATTAATAATTTGCTTACTAATTATATAATTTTTTATAATTTTAATAAAAGTTTAATTTTAATATACCAACGTTTTACGGTGCTATGCAGGTTATTTGATATGCCGCACTTCATAAAACTGTCAAACAGTTAATTCTATATATATTTCAAGCTAATTTCAACCACAGGAAATTTAAATTGATCAAATGTTTTAGTTTTATATACATTAAAAAAATGTTGTACTGATATATTTCTTCCTCTGAAGTTAAAATTGTTGCACCCGAGTAAGTTCCGGAATCAATCTCGACTTGTTATCTATCTCTTGCTCAGTGGGGTGAAGAGAAGCCTTCACCGTAGGGGATAATCTATTCTCGCCACCCTTTACGATAGTCTACTGGTCGTAACGGAAGTTGTCTTTCTTCCTTAGAAACGTCTTTTTCTTCACATAGGCTATAATAAAATTAATTCACATAGGCTGGTTATAGATAGATTCCTCAGAATGTGACCAGATATATTACTTAAATTCATTGATTAAAATAGGAAGCACCGGAATGGAAAGATTAAGAGCTTCAATGGAATAATCTTCAATCGGTGTTTGTTACAGTATAAACAGAGGAGATACAGCCTGGGCTGCATGAAGTTCCTGAGAATGATTATGAGATTTTTTGATGTTGATGTTTTATCATAGATCGTCTGTAATCGTTAAGGTAATGGCGCCTAACCTACTATGTGGCCGGCCTCTGTGGCGCGGGTGATAGCGCCTCGGCCTTTCATCCGGAGGTCCTGGGTTCGAATCCCGGTCAGGCATGTTATTTTCACACACGCTACTTGTCTTTCATCTCATCCTCTGAAGCAATACCTAACGGTAGACCTGGAGGTTAAAAAAAAACAAAAAAAAAACGTAGGTATGTGGATTTACGCATATATGTGTGTATGTTAACTTTTTCATTATATCTCAGATAATTCATCTGATGAAGTATACTCATATATTTGGATTGATAGATATCGATTTAGATATTGATATAGGTATATTAATTTTAAATCGGTTGACTTAACTTAAAAAAAAAAAAAAAAAAATTGATATGGATACCGCATGACTTCCTTGTACGTTTATTAAATTACATATACAAATTTAAAAAAAAATGGAAAGTACATAAAATTTTATTTCATTAATAACTTCTGATTTTTTCATATTTTTTTTTTTTTATTATTATTGAATTATTATTTATCGTAATTTTTTGTTACAATTAGAGATTATATTATTAAATCAATATATTTAAATTAAAAAAAAAAGGAAAAGAACTCTGATTCGAACCGATGTGCCTTCCCCTTGTAAGATCCAAATATGTCATTAATTAAAATATCGTTTGGCTACAATTCTGAAACCAATGAAAATAAGTACCACTTATGATATATCGTTGAAAAGATCTCAATGAGGGCTTATTACTACAACTGGGCTTACTATTTTTAATATTTTGGGCACTTTTGTTTCAATCGATTGCAATCAAAAGGGAAGGTGCACAACTAGATATTTTACAACAGTCCTAAATCCAAAATTTCAACATTTTATGGCTAATCGTTTTTAGTTATGCGATACATACTTATATAAATTAACAATTTGAAGTTAAGGGTAGCTTCAAATTGTACGTACAATTAAAAAAAAAAGAAGTAAAATCGTACGTACGTACTGACGTCACGCCGAAACTAGTCAAAATGAATTCAAAATGGTCAAAATGGATATTTCCATTGAAATCTGAAAACCGAAATTTTTCGCGATCACTTCCTTTACTTTGTACAAGGAAGTAATAATATATAAAAAAAATCTCTTTTTAAAAATTTAATTTTAACTTGCAATAAAAATTATAGTTTTATTTATTTTTACAGTTTTAAAATATAGAAATGAAATATTTTACTGTTCCTATCAAAGTGAGACCTGTGATGAGAATGTTTTTTTTTCGATTATTAAAAGGCTTTATGTGTATATATATATTTTTTAATAATTTTTCTTATTTTTTTTTTTATTTCATTTACATTTATTTTATTTACATTTTAGGTGTTTCAATTATATCTTATTAGTCCGTAAAATATCTTATTGTTAGTCTGTTAAATATTAATAAGTCTTTAAAATGATTAATCTTTTTGTAAAATGATATAAAACTTTATTTATTATTTTTCTTTTAAATAATAAATCGTAAGGGTGAAAATAGTTTTCAAATTTTATGTTTAGAGAAACGCGTTAAATTTAACTTGTAGTGTTATTGCCGTGATAGTCCAACATCGTTCAGTTTTTTCCGACAACAGTTCTTTCTTTAAATAATAGTTTTTTATCAATGCAATATATTTTTTAAGCAAAAGATAGTAGTCGCTTTTAAATTGTAAAGTAAAACAAGATTTGTTGTATATTCAACGGGTTATGTAACGAAAATTGCAAATCGACTTTCATTCCAGTAATTTACAAAAATAAATTTCAGCTGGTGCAAATAGAAGGACGATTTTGTCTACCATACATAACTTTTATGGTCTGATATTTCACCTAAACTGGGTATAGCACACATTTAACGTGCTGTTGCATATTTAACTCGTTGCACTGGTTGGTTTGGATTAGGGAAATAAAATGAATATTTCCTGTATAAATTTATTTGAATTATTTATCTGTTGTTACAGATTCGGGAAAAAATAACAGATGTATCATTTTTATTGTGGTGTTTCGTGTCGGTAAATAATATTAATTGTCCTTTTTAATTAACTATTCTTATTTTCACAGCAATAGACTAATGCCTGGATATTTTGTTCTACTTGAATAAAATTCGGTTAGTATACTGTTTGACAAAACAAACTGTTTAATCGTTTGTTTGAAGAACTAACCTTGTTTATAATCTGACGTCAAATCTACTCACTATAATGAACTATTGCATATTCTTTTTTTTCTTCTGCGTGATATCTTTCATTATTATTTAGTACAGGGAATTTGTCATCAAAATAGGCTGTATTTGAAAATCCTTACCTACCGATTGATCTTTTGTCCATGCGTTAGGGGTGATGAGTGAAGCTTAACTCCAGATTTTTTAACATCCCCCTCCTATAGATTTTTGAAAAACTCAAAAAGTTTTGAAAGCGTTTTTCTCTGAATCTATGCATTTTAGAGAAAAGTTCTTCAAACAAAAAATGTAGAGGACATTCTCCTCTACAATTAATGTCTTTGAAGTTATGCCTTATAATTTGAAATTGAAATACTAGGTGGCGCTGAAGTTGTAAAAAACGTTTTAAACGAGTAGACCAGTTTCGAAAGCGTGCCCAATTCACACCATATTCACACTTTCACAAGCTACAGCTCCAAAACGGTAAGTCGCACAAGAAAATTGTTTCAATAAAAGTTGTCTGTTTTTTTGAGATTAACAATTTTTCCAAATGCAATACAGACGAAAAACAATTTTTTCCGGTGAAAAAACACGTTTTTTACAACTTCAGCGCCACCTAGTATTTCAATTTCAAATTATACGGCATAACTTCAAAGACATTAATTGTAGAGGAGAATGTCCTCTACATTTTTTGTTTGAAAAACCTTTCTCTAAAATGCATAGATTCAGAGAAAAACGCATTTCAAAAACTTTTTGAGTTTTCCAAAAATCTATTGGAGGGGATGTTAAAAAGCTGGAGTTAAGCTTCACTCATCATCCCTAACATATGGAAAAAACATCAATCGGTAGGTAAGGATTTTCAAATAAAAATACAAATTGGCTGTACTAATTCAGATGTTTTTAATTCAATTACGGATTTATTACCTGCTATTTTTGTTATTTTGGAAACACCACTTATTAAATATATTATGAATAATTTATTTAATTTTTACACGAAGAATGTTACCCTATTTATTCTAGAATCTGTTTGCTATTTATAAAGCATGTACTGTTGTTGTTATGGAATGAATAATTATAATTTGAACAGTTGGGATGTTTAGGGTATTGTCAATAATCTGCTATCCTGTGCACAGCCTGTATATTGCCGATCGCAAAAAAATTGTCTTTCATTTTATAAATTCGAAATTTTTGATGTCAAATCATATTTCTTCCTAATAATTTACACTTTCTATAAATACGTACTATACGTAATAAGTATAAGTACGTGCTTTCTATAAGTACGTACTAAGATAAATTTAATAACTGATAGTCATATATGTTTTAGTAGTTGACGGGGTGCTCCTACCCATTTTAGTGATATTTGATAAGTGGGCGGTGGAATACGCAAGCAAGTGGTACATGGCACCACGCTTTTAGGTTAGCTCTAGGAGCTAGTTAGGACATTAGTTGCTAAACTGTTTCGAGGCTCAGTAGCCGTTCGTGGCACAGACATTCGGCCTTTTGCTTTAGGGCGAACGAATGGGGTGGTGGCGGGAGAAATGCTAAGCAAACCAAGTACGTACTATAAATAGTACTTAAAAGTACTACTTAAATACTTAAAGTACTTTGTATATGTAATTTATACTTCTCTAAGTACGTTTATTTTAGTCCGGTGTATAATTTAACTGCATTATCAAAAAACCTTCCAATTCCCAGGTTAATTTTGTCCGTTCACCTAACCTAGACTGGATTTTACTGTAATTTATATTAATTAAATGCCTACATATTATGTGCATTTTTCTTCATTTCTACTGCCCGATGAGGAATTTTATTTATCAAACGAAAATATTTAATTAAAAAAATAATGTTTCATTATGTCAATAAACCCCCTGACTCTTGTATTACAAAGTTTGGTATATTAAAAATTACACGATTTCTTATTAGAAGTATAATACGTCGGCTTACACATCACCGAATTATGCAGTAAATTCAATTTTTATTAAAATTGTTAGAGATATAAATTGATAATTTTTCGCTGTATTTGATCGATTGAAGATTTTTAATATGTTAGATAAATTGTGAAAAGCGGAAAATATATAATTCACATTATGCCAGATATATTAAGAATTATTGCATGAAAAACATTATCTCTACAAAGCAATTATTAAATTAAAATCGAAACGAGAAAAACGCTTAAGAGAAGTTAAAAAATAAAAATCTACTGCTAATTGTACATTTCGATTTTAAAGAATTATCAACCCCCATTCACTCAAGAACTATAAAGAAAATATTAATAAACAAATGAAAAAGATAAATAAATTAATTATACAGAAGGTTTGTTATCTGAATTTGATAAATAATTACGATAAAAAGGTTACGGAACACGATAGAAAAGTATTTTTAGAGGTATTCGTAAACTAATTTAAATTCTCTACTCGGACTGACAGGTCTGGGTAGTGCTAAAATAACGGAGTCAAAAAAACAAACACTTTATATTAAAAAGCTAAGTGAAATTCTACCTTTTCTTCTTGACCCACCGATCTCTGATTAATTCATGCGAGTGAACTTCTATCTACCGCCTTCCCACCCAGTTACCATCCTTCAGTATTGATAGCGTTGTGAATTCATCAAATGATTACTTATGTAAGAACAGATTATCTGCTTGAATTATGGAGTAAGAGGGAATAAACAGAGAGAGAACGTCTGGATGAGTACCGTTAGTTGTGATGTTACGGAATTTTCTTCTACAAGAACCATCGGTGAGGGTAAACGGTTGTAGCCGTTCAATCTGCTTCTGCGTTGATTCTTTAATATTGCGCACACTAGCTGTTTATTACTCTGGCTCTTCCGATTTGTTGTAAGTCGAGATGGCCAGTACGAATGAATATTAAGTGGTTTGTTTGTACTGTATTTTCACTTTCAGCTTGGATTGTTCGAAGAAATGCGGTTAACATTTGTTTCTATTATCTATATACTAAAAAAAAAATTGGTAAACAAACTAAAAAAGATTAGATTTCCAAAAATTACTCAATAACTAATTTAGTTTTCAGTCTTCTTTGGGGTCTTAAAACACTTATTTCAGACTACACATTAGCATGCACAGACTACGGTCACTCAATTATGTGAGGAGTTTTAAAGGAACAACATAATGAAAGCCTTACCTCAATGGTATTCAAATCGAGATATCTCAGCAGCTAATTAAGATACTGAATTCATGTAAATCTTAAAACATTCACCACATCAAGTCCCATCAAACGAGCCTCGCCGATCACTCAATTCCTAAAGACGTTTGAGGGGACGTTAATTAAATTAACCAATAGCAAAACGCGTGTATAAGCTCTAAGATTGGTATAACGAAGTGAGATAAGACATAGCAGCTGTATCAGTGTTACAATGTATGTACATATGATAATTAGACAATTTCCTATACGGTTAGTAATTTACCTGACCGTCAACAAGGCGCAAAGACAAACTCTGGATCGAGTAAGAATCTACTTGCCTGAACCAGTTTTTAGTCGCGGACAATATTATTTTACGTTGCCCTGTCATGCGCAGAATCTTTTAAAAATGTAGTGGAGATGAAGCCTAAAGGGTCAAATCACAGCCAGTTTTGTCTAAAAGGAAGTCTTTTGAACCACAAAGTAAATTATTTAATACAACTTAATTTGTTTCCTGATGCTGCAGAGCAGCAAGTATCTCCTCTTTATTATTATTATTATTATTATTTTTATTTGTAAACACAGATAAAAATGTTTTTATTAATTTATAATAAGTTTTATGTTTATTTATTATTATTATTTTTATATCGTTTATTTATTTCATTTTTATTTTGTTTAAATTTACTTTTACTATACTTCATTTTTTCTTAGATCTGTTATTGTTAACAAACTGAACTCATGGAGGTAGAGCCAGGTTATATAGAAAATAATTCATTCCCAATAACACATTCTAGTTATTTACTTGCATGTTGTGTATGTTATAGCCATTTGTATAATAAATTTTACGGTGTTAGCTCTAGCCCCGGAATGTAAGTATTAAGTGCAGTTCAGAACATTGCGCATTTTTTTACTCATAGAAAACGTTTTACGTCTTCAGTACGTATACGTCCGGAAAGAACTAAAGATAAATAAGACTTAATTCCTCTGTCACTACGTATGATTAACAAACGAAATGAACGTTTTATCTTTGGGATTTTATTAACAAATATTATTTTAATATTCGTTGTTTCAGTGAATCTGAATTTTAAAGTGTAATACCGTTTAAAGGATTTACAAGGAGCCTTGTTAATTTTGTGAACATTTTTCAGTAAAAGAAACTTATCTCTGTTTTACCTATACTGGTCAAAGTCGTTCTTTTTTTTACATGACTCCAAATTACAAACAGCCATTAGAAAAATAAGATCTTCTTTATTAATCATATATATAATATATATATATATATATATATATATATATATATATATATATATATATATACAAAAAATTCAGTAAGTTACGTGACACGATTAATAATGCAAGTATCATTTATATATATAGGCTTAGTTTGTGTATATGCTATTATATATTTACCACGTATCTCTTTTGTGAGAAATTATTCAGGTAAGTTATTCTATAACTCTTTTAGAATGGTACGGTGAAGATTATAGATGAATGAGTAAAAAGTTATGCTTTTACAGACTTGGAATATTTTATTTTAGTGTTGCTAGAAAGAAATGATACCTGGTTATTTTAATTTAATGTTTTCTTATTCGATAGAAGTGTGGTAAAAATTGTGTTCTGGGACGTTAGATCCTTTTTTTACTGAATTCGTAAGTGAAAAAAAAATATATCAAATGCGAAAAAAAAATTTATATACATATTTTAAAAATAAGTTATACTTTAGTAAATTGAGTGTAATAATTTAAAACAGATAATATTTGTAGCGCTTACTATTTGCTACTCAGTAAAGGTACGTATCATCGTTTTAATTTCAGAATGTTGTACAAACTAAGCTGAAGCAGTCAAAATTTGTTGGGCAGAATGCCAGTTAAGCCTGTATAACTGAAGTTCGATGACATACATCCTCCGATGATATGTGATGCTTTAATTATTCAACAGTGGTGATTTTAATTTAATTTCCATTTTACAGTTATAGATGTCTTTTATAATTTATAATCGTTTAATTGATTTAAAATGATTGTTATTAGAATTATTACTCATCCGGTCTACCTTTTTATTGTAATTAATTTAACACAATCTGACAAGGCGTATTGTTAATTTTTTTTAATCTTTTTTTAATTTTTACGTTTTATTGATAACGTTATAAGTAATATATAATTCTAATTAATTAATTTGTCAAATGTATGGTAAGACGATAACTAAAATTATGTATTTTTTAGTAAAAAATAAAAAAAAAATATTTATACACCAAACGATAAAAATGCTGATCAAGGAGTTAAAATATTATATTTTTAAATATATATATATTTTTACGGAAAAATTTATCTAAAAAAATATAAATAGATAATTGATATGTGTAAGACCTAAAATCTTTTATGCCATTTTAATCGAAGTACAGAATCTAGAGAAAAAAATTTCAAACCTTAATAGTTTTTCCGAAAAAAAGAGTAAAAATAATTTTTTCCCGAAATTGATATCTTCTATAGCCAAGCTGGTGTAACGTACGAGTATTTATTTGTATTTCACAAATTCCAAGTAACGAAGATTGACCAATTTAGTAATGCTATTAGAAATAAGTTAATTTCCACCCTAACGATTGAAAAATTGATCAAATTATTAAAATCAGACGATAAATTTTTTTTCAAATTATAATTTAAATAAATTAATTGAAATAAAAAGTAGAAAAGAAACGAGTATTTATATATAAACTGCGGATTTCGTAATATATTTAATTTTTTGTAAATTTATTTTTCAGTTTCCGTAAATTAATTTTTTACATGTATCTTAAATATATTTAGGAGATAACTTCTTTGGCTATTATAAAATTAAAAAGAAAAAATTTGGTGATTGTCTCAAATATAACAGCCCCAAGATTATATCATATTTTTGAATTCTACAGAGCATGAACGTTAAAATTAAAAAAAAACCAGATGTGGATACACATGACTTCTTTTTACGCCTATTAAATTGCACATACACATTGTTTTTAAATGAAAAATACGTAAAATTTTATTTCATTAATAACTTCTGATATTTTTTTATTTTTTTTTAATTGAATTATTATTCATCGTACATTTTTTCAGAGGTTAATAAATATATATATTTAAATTTTTAAAAAAAGTTAAAAAAAGGAGCTGAAGTCTGATTCGAACCGATGTGCCTTCTCCTTGTAAGATCCAAATATTTCATTATTTAAAATTTTATTTGGCTATAACTCTGGAACAATGAAAGTAAGTACCACTTATGATAAATCGTTGAAAAGATCTCAATGTGGGCTTATTACTGCAGTTAAGACAAAATCAAAAATCAAAATGTTTTGGATTTTGGGCTTTTTTGGACACTTTTGGTCCCGTCGATTGCAATCAAAAGGTGAGGTGCACAACTAGATGTTATAACAGACCTAAATTCAAAATTTCAATATCCTACGGCTAATTTTTCAGTTATGCGAGATATATACGTACTGACGTCACGCCGAAACTAGTGAAAATGGATGCAGGGATAGTCAAAATGGATATTTCCGTTAAAATCCGAAAACCGAAATTTTTCGCAATTGCAATACTTCGTACAAGGAAGTAAAAATAACTAATATGAAATATTTTTTCAATTTCGAAAATATGTTTTCGACATTATGTTTTTGAAAATTAGAGTCCTGTTATCATTGGATTTTTTAATTATTAAAATATTAACTAAAATTAATTTCTTTAAAATATTAAAAAAAAATCAATTTTATTATTAAATTTGGGGGCTTCTCCATTAGTGTAGGGGAATTAAGTTATTTTAGTGACTTTATTAACAAAATACGTTTTGAGCATTACAAATTTGAAATTTAAAATTCTTTATTCATTTTGGGTCTCATACTCGAAAGGAAACATTCGGGTAAAGTTAATCTTTAAGAAAATAATTCCTAAGTGGTAATAATACATTTATTAAAAAAATAAAATCTTTTAAAATTGTTTAAAAAATACATACTTTTATATGTAAATAAAAGTTGTAATTTTCTAGGAAGGGCTAGGCTAGAAATAACTTTTGGCTAGTTTTTTTTCAAAAATACTAAACAGTAAGAACTCTTTTGAAAATTAAGATTTTTACATTTTAAATGCAACGAGTACCTTGCGAGCTCAATTTAAAATAAATTGTGAACAATTTTTTTTATTTACAATTTTTTATTTTACAATTTAAAATAAATTGTGAACAATTTTTTTTAAATTTAACAATTATTTTTTTTACCACATATTATTGGAGTGGATTGGACAAAATAAATTACAGTGCTTTTCCGAAGCAATATATAGCTAAAGAAAAGCCATTTTTTTTTAAAAATAGGTGAATATTAAATAAAAAGTTATTGTAATTTTGATTTTAAAAAAATGTTGATTAAAAAGGTTTTTGTAATTTTGAAAGTAAAATGTTTACTAAAGTGCGCTAATAAAGATAATTGTATTTAAAATTGTATTTAGGTCAAAACCCCCACGTTTTTTGCCAATTTTTACAAAAGATGAATACATTCTTTACCGTCAAAGGTAGTATCTATCTACCAAGTTTGAAGAAATTCGGTCCTCCGGGTTCAGAGTTATAAGACCAAACACAGGCCAATATACATAAGTACGTACTTAGATAAATATATACATATGTATACGCACAAATGTCCGTCTAACAAAAATAAATATTTTGGACTTGGGAGTATTGGAATAAAGTTTATTTTCGCAGATTATTTCCACTTTATTTTAATTTTTTGTAATTGTCTTCTAAAGTCACAAGGCTGAAAAAAACAATTTTTTTTACATTTTTCGACCAATCTACATATTATCCCGTATAGCATATGTCTCTATGACGAGAAATTAAAAATGTAATGAAAAATGTATAGGCTTTGTAGGATTGGACAGATAGTCCACAATTGAATTACCAGATACGAGATTCATCTGTGAAATATATATGATACATATATCTTATCTTACGATCTCTGTGTTGTGTCTATCACACAGCAGACAGCCACATACTATTACTACCGGCAGCATCCGTTGCCCAGCAGGGTTTCCGTACAGAGAGAAGACGAACCCGCCGGCCGCTACAGCTAATGGTGATATACCCAATCAGATGAATTAATATGTCAAGCCCCATCAAATGAGTCCACACGGACTTCGATCATTCAATTGCTAAAGACCTTTGAGGGGACGTTAATTAAATTAACCAGTAACAAAACGCGTGTATATGCTCTAAGACTGGTTTAACGAAGTGAGAAAAAAACATAGCAACTGTATTAATGTTACAATGTATGTACATATGATATAATTAGACAATTTCATCTGATATAAGGCAGCCGCACCGGAAGTTTTAAGGGTAAACGCTGCGTGATCAAACGTTTACACGTAAACCGGACACCACACTACCAGGATACTCGAACAGGGGTTAGCCTGTCTTGCTCGGATAGGTTAGGCTCACTTATCTGCCCACTCATATTGGCGAGGTTTCCCTCGTGGTGCTTGATGAGACCGCCGGGTTTCTCACATAATACCCTACTACACATCAGAAAGGAAACCAACTCTGTTGCTCCAGTCCGACAGGCAGGAAGGAAACTCCCTGAGAAGCTAAACCGATAGTTCCATAGGGAGTACGCCATACCGTGCAGCGTACACCATGATCAAAGCAGGGGTTAGCTTTCGCTCACGTACTGTTTTTTTTTTGTCTCGAACCATCGTAAGATATTAGGATGTTCTGTATGAGTTTAAATAAAGTTTAGTCTTGTACAATCTTAGGTCAACCATTCCTGACCCAACGGGTTGGTCTAGTCGTGAACTCGATATTGCAAATCGCTGATTTCAAAGTCGGGAGTTCTAAGGTTCAAATCCTAGTAAATGCAGTTACTTTTATACGGATCTGAACACTAGATCGTGGATACCGATGTTCTTTGGTGGTTGGGTTTCAATTAACCACACGTATCAGGAACGGTCGACGGGAGACTGAACAAGACTACACTTCATATACATTCATATATATATATATTTATATATATATATATATATATATATATATATATAGATCCTCTGAAGTAATATGTTACGGTGGTTCCGAAGGATAAAAAGAAAAAAGAGAGAGAGGTCGACCATTCCTGAGATGTGTGGTTAATTGAAATCTAACCACCAAAGAACACCGGTACCTACGTTCTATTATTCAAATCTGTATATGAATAAATTGCCTTTTCTAGGATTTGAACCTTAGAACTCTTGACTTCGAAATCAGTTGATTTGCCATGACGAGTCCACCACTACACTAGCCCGGTAGGTTTCGCTCACGTACCTGCTTATTTATATTGGTTCTCACATTAGAATCAAATTTGATTGAAGGTTTAATTATGCTTGTAGTGCTGCTGAGCAACTAAATTACCAAAGATACCCAGAAATCAATTGCTATTTTTCTGGGTCTTTCTAATGATATATAATAGTAAAGACAGTTTTCTTATATTCAGGATTAAATTTACGTTGCAGATAAGCGGTCAAAAGTTGTTCAATCGGTGATTTTCACGAACATGTATCTGGACTTTGTCATACCTGATATTAATAGCTGCTATGTTTAAATTATCCATAATAACCCTTCATAAGAGCACCTCTCTTGACAGAAAGATTAGTATCTCCTATTGGGCGAGTTAATATTTATTTAATACCTAAATACAAAAGAAATCTAGTAATATTGAAAGGATAATTTTATGATTTTCAGTATTATTATTATTATTTGGTAAGACTTATGCTATGTGTAAATTCGAGAAATGTTCACTGTTGCCAACTTTTGTGAGATTGATACAGAAAGAAACTGTTACAAGAATATACATTTTCCTTAATTCAAATGTTATTCATGTTGTTATATACTTTTTCTTTAACGTTTTGATAACATTATCCCTGATGTGTATTCAATTTTTTAAATTTATAAAAAAAGAACAATAAATCTATTTTTATTAAATAAAAAATATATTACTTTTTTAATATATTTATATTTCCGTTGTGTTTATTTCTGTAACGATAAATTTCTGTAATTTTCGGAGAAAATGTAGACGAACATTACTTGGGATTAAATGGATGATATTGAATTTCGTTGTTTTGCTTTGATTAGTTAAATAATGGCTTATATTTTAACCTAGATATGGATTGTTACGAACAATGTATATTGGTTGTAGAATTTTACAAACTGTATTCACAAAGGTTATTAGGAAATTCATTAATGAGAATTCTCTTTATTGTCACATTGATACAAACCCACGTAAGTCTAGTTACTGTACTGTAGATGCCTTTCCCACGTTACTATAGTCTGGTTAATAAAAGAAGATATTTGAGTATATGTTAAAATTTAAAATTTTGTTAACCCTTAAAAATGTTATTCACTATCGAAAAAAATCTAAGCCTGATTTTTTTTTTTAGTATATTATTTTAAGAAACTGTTTAAACAAAAAGAATTGTAAGATTTACCTGTCCATAAAATCCGTGAAACACGGTTTTTGCTCTAAAATATGTAGTAAAATATATTACTTTCATCAGTTTTTATGTAATTTTGCTAAAATGCAGTAGTGATTATGAAAATGGATTTTTTCCTTCTTCGGTGATTAGATAATTTTTTGATAATAGTAAGTCATTTTATAACGAAATTAAAAATTGTGGTCATTCATAAAATTATAATCAATTCATCAAGAAGCTATGAAATAGTAATTCCCTTTAGAATTCAAAGTAAGCATCAGCATTGTAAATACACTTCTGTAAATTATTTGGTACATTATCAAAAGCTTTTAATAAAAATTCGTGGGATAGTGCGTTCGAAAATTCACAAATTCTTTCCTCAAGTTCATCAAGAGTTCCTGGATAAATCTGTAAACTTCTTCTTTGGCCCAACTGACAAAAAAAGTCATAAGGTGTCAGATTAGGGCATCTAACAGGCCACTCTGTTTTTTCGATGTCGGACTAAGGACTCCACCTTCCTGGAAACCGAATATGCAGCCAGTCGTGAACAACAAGAGCAAAGTGTGAAGTTGCACTGTCCTGCATAAATAGGAGCTCTGCAGTATTATCCCGTTGAGTAATATAGACAAGACAGAGTTTATAAGCATATCCAAGTAGCGTTCATCTTTCGTTGTGTTACGTAAAAGATAAGGACCTACCATATTGGTCGATGTCATTCCACAGTACACTGTTACTTTTGAAAGTGACTACATTTTTCCGCAGAAGCACCTGGATCAACCTACTCTATTATTAACATTTATGCCTGTTAACAAACCTCCAACATAAAAATTGCTTAATAAGGTTTTATCAAGAGATTTAGGATTCGTAAATCTTCCTTTCATCCTAACATGATTTCTGAAAACTCCATAGGTGGTCGCAGTCCACGGAAAAGAATTATTGGACGTAATGAGGCTTACAGGGATGGAAATTTAAATCTTTATTTAAAACGGTATAATGGTATAGCGTGTTCCCCCTCTTTCTCTGTACGCCTGATGGTTGGACTTTGTAGGGCTTCTTTCAAACATATCCCGCACGTGGTATTATTTTCTTCAGACCTTAAAGTTGATGGTCGACTAGAACGTGGTAAATCCATTACAGGACTTGTAGTCATTAATGTTCGGTATTAGGTTCTAATGGTTTTTGAATTAAGTGTTGTATTTCTTCCATTATCAGCTCTACATTAATGCTAGGCTTGAATCACCGATTTTCATACTTCGTACCTTGCTGCGATTTTTACTTGTTCTTCTTTGCTAAGAAATGGAACCATTCTTATTACCTCTGACATAAATGGCAAGAATTAAACTTTCTGTATGTTAAATTATCCTTAAAATGACGTTCCAACATTACATATTATCAACTTCAGATTAGCTATTGACTTTGTTTATTATAGATTTATTTACAGGGGTATTTGTATACATTTTGAACAATGGTTTGTTTGATATCGTAATATAAATTAATTATATCATCGTTGTTTATTATTATTATTCATATTTGTTTTTAATATAGAATTGTGTTCTTTAAATTAAGTTAAATTTGTTTTGATTCAACATTATAATTAGTCATCAATCGATGAGTAACTAAACACTGGGTGTTTTTTCAGCGTTGTTGACTTAGTTATTCCATTGATGTGTATATAATTTCCTTATATGAAATAAACATTGTGTTCGGCCAGTTGTATTTGATAAAATATGGATTAGTTTTTTAATTATTTGACAAAACATTAATTATACAACAAAAAATCTTGTAAATATCAATTCAATTTTCATACAAAATTCACTTTAAACTTTATTTACACTCATACATATCATCCCCATTCATCCTGTGAAGTATTACCTGAAAGGTAATTACCAGAGGCTAAACAGGAAAAAGAAAAAGAAAAGAAAGATGGAAAGAGTGCAATAATAACCTATTAATAATACAAATATAAACTATTCGTTTTTGTGTTGTATACTGTAAAAATATTTATATGTACGCTAAATATTTTTAAAGAAATTATTACCTGTAATTACACAAAATGATAATAGATTTTACTTGTGGAAAGATTTTTTGCTGTTTTTCTTTTTGAAAATAAATTAACACGTTGTATTCCAGAATATTCGGTTTCTAAATAAGTCTAATGTTACGAGAAAAGAGTAATAAAAATATAATGCTCTGCACGGGGACTGTCTGCCTAGTACAAGCATGCTTTTATATTCATCGTACACACTGTACCAAAGCAACTGAAAATAAATAAGGCAACATGCTTAATAATCCATTTATCTCTTATTGTTAGCTACTTAACATAGCGTGATATCTATTTTAAATAAAAAATATCAGGCTTATTTAAATAAAAGAATTCAATTATCCAGGTACTGATTAAGAATAAAAAAATAATAATAAAAGAAAAACGATTACATCAAATTACGTATTAACGGACTTAAAAAAAAAAACGTAAAAAAAGACAACAAACTAAAGTTGCATGTAATTACTGTTAAATTTATATTACTCTAACAAGCAGTATAACAATGTGCGATACTAAACTGAAATTAAATAAATATTTCACTTTAACTGTACAGGAAATGACAAATTAAGGCACCTAAATTACAGTATAAAACAGTAATTACTTTCGAAAAAATAAATAATTGTAATAAACAGAACAATTAATTAAGAATAATAATTATTTAATTAAAATTAATATAAAAAAAACAACTATAAATTAAAATATTTCTATTACAGTTAGATAAAATATAAAAAAATAATATTATTTATTACGAAAAATATTAAAATGAACATAAATTAGACGATAAAGAATTAATTTAAACAAGTGATAGAATTAAAAATTTTAAAAACCACAGAGCCGTTTTGAAGAAACATATCAACTGCAGCGCCCCCGGGCGGCTTATAACCGTAAAACAAATTTAAGAACCTGCTCTTAAGAACCGTATCAAAATCGGCCCAGCCGTTTTAGTGAAACACATCTACTGCAGCGCCCCTTGGTGGCCTATAACCGTAAAACATGTCTACGAACCTGCTTTGAAGTGACACTTATGTAATGCAAAAAACTGCATCGAAATCGGTCCAGTAGTTTTTAAGGAAAATTGTAACACGCAAACACACACACAAAAGCTCTTCCCCAAACGCATAAACAGTCTCTGTTCCGTCGTGGGTAACCATATAATAATGATTGAAATCTACACAACTGATACAGCAATAAAAATCTAAGTAGTGTTTACATAGAATAAATGTTACAGTACAAAATTTAATTCCCACTAACATAAAGAATATAACTAATACACAACAGATTGTGATATGATATACGTCACCCTTTCCGATTTCATCTTGAAACCTTTTAATAGATATATCTATAATCTGGATTGTAAAAGAATACACCTGAGTTTGAATTGATATATAATATAGTTATAATTACAAGAAAAAAAAAATCAGATTAAAATAGCAAGAAACTTTGTCGTAGAAAACTGCGGGAAAACATGATTTTTCGCTAATTTTTGAAGTGATATGAACTTCCACATAACAATTCTAAAAAATATGACAAAACAAGGACTATTACCTTCACTACCATTAATTTCATTATCATTATTTTATTATCATTAATCTTTTATTGATCGAAATAATTTTTCGATGGTAATAAACTTTTTTTTACTTACTTTTCTTTAACTCACAATGTTTTTTTTTTCATGTTGTCCTCAAATATTGCATCCTTAATTTAAAATACTTCCTGTTATTGCCGATGGATGAAATTTTGCACAGTTACTAAGGTCGGGGTACAATACAATATTCCATCATTACTTTTGCAAACATCCTTCGGTACTGGGTAAATTAAGGGTGCGGTTGAAAAAAAATGCAAAATCTGAAAAACGGCTATACGGTGTTTTTGGGAACCCAGATGACAAATCCGACAGCCGTTTGACAAAAAAAAAATAACAAAAACTTGGTACGGGAGTTTTCGTGGTTTCGAATTTGTCAAGATTTCGTCATCACACACACACACGCGCGCGCGCGCGCGCACGCACACAAACACACACACACACACATATATATATATATATATATACAGATGGTTTTTGGCGGGCAGTATGTTGAGTCACAGATCCTTAATTAATAATTTAATTAAGTAAATGAAATAAAAACCTCGCTATGCAAAAACGTCACTATTTAGTTACTTTGTATAGTAAATGTTTGATTGAAAATTTGTTTCATATTTTATAAATATATTAGGAATTTCAATATATGAAGATATCTTTTGAAATCCAAATTAACCTGCAAATTAAACTAATGAAATGTATGATAATAATTTGATTAAAGTATGACTAAAAAGTATAAAGCAAGTTTTTAAAGATTTTGAAACATTTTTGTAATTTAATTAATTTAAAACCTCGGTTCCTAAACTGGGATGGGTGATATAAAAGAATGAAATTTGTTTAATAACTTTTAATAATTAATGTTGTGCAACTTAGCCCGTACACATACACTAAGCGCGTGTAAATACACAACTATTTATTCTACAATATCTTTCTTTTTCCTCTTTAGCCTCCGGTAATTACCTTTCAGATAATACTTCAGAGGATGAATGAGAATGATAGGTATGAGGTGTAAATGAAGTGTAGTCTTGTACAATCTCAGTTCGACCATTCCTGAGATGTGTGGTTAATTGAAACCCAACCACCAAAGAACACCGGTATCCACGACCTAGCATTCAAATCTATGTAAAAATAACTGACTTTACAAGGACTTGAGGAATGGAAGCACTATTTCCATCTAGTAAATCATAAAATGAATGACCACTTTATAAGAATAAAGGTTATCAAAATACTTAATTTTCGTTATATTTATATGCGTTTATTGCAATGGGTGGTATTGATAATGCTTATTTAATAAACATGATGGTGATGATGTAAACATTATAATTATGATAAACATAATGATGATGTTTATAGTAATAAATATGATCATTAAATAATGTGCCTATACCCTAAAATATTAATAGTTTAGTCAATTTATCCTAGAATAGCTAAGTAATTTTTTTCGCATTGTTGACTAATATTCAATACCCTTGTTTACTTTTCATTTTTAATAAATTGATTTAGTTCAATTCTTGGCGTGTCCCGGTCCGAATGGTGTAGTTATTCCTTCTGAAATGTATGGTGCGTTAGTTAATATATGATGTGAATTAATGAAATCGTATGTTTTTTGCGTGAATTTTTTTTTTCGCAGTGGCAGAATTTAAATCCATAGTTAATAATAAAAATCTTTGAAACCAAGCTCATGCAGTATTTAATAAAGTATACGATTTTATTAAGAAACGAACTATAAAGTAAGGAAAATTAAATGACAAACATTTAATACACATTCAGAGATGTGAAGAAAGAACCGCTGCAGCTTGTGGAATTTCAAGATCACAAATTCAAAAACTCCAAAAAGATAAGTAAGATCTTAAATCTAAATTGCAAACGGGCTCATCAGCACACCAAAAAAAGTTTAAACAACGTTGAAAATCAGTTAGTGGTTAAGCAGTTCTGATCAAGGCGATGTAAGACGAACAGTTAACGAGTTTCACTCAATTATAATTATTATTAAATCAATTTATTTGTTAAAAAAAAGAAGGGAGATGAAATCTGATTCGAACCGATGTGCCTTCCCCTTAAAATATTTAGTCTAAAGTAAAAAAATCTGATGTGGAAACTACATGACTGTCTTCCTTATACGCCTATTAAATTGTATATACTCATTTTTTGCTGCATTTCATTTAAACTTATTTCATCTGAAAGTGAGATACGATTCTCCAATTATTTAATAAAGTGGAGAGTTACACAAGTGCTAAAATATTAGTTTTTATTAACTTCAAATATTTATACAATTATGAATTCAAAAATCTTACCTGAAGTATTAGTATAGAGTAAAAGTCCCTTTATACTCTTTAAATAAATGTAAGTCTTATATCTATCAAATATTATGTTTTTTTTTAAATTATTATGATGTAACTCTGTACAAAATGAAAACAAAAACAATAATCAGATTTTTCACCAAATTTGATGTGAACACCACACGACTTACTTGTACGCCTATTAAATTACATATACATATTTTTTTAATATGAAAAGTACATAAAATTTTATTTCATTCACGTCTGATATTTTTTCATATCTTTTTAAATTATTATTGTTACTATTGAATTATTATTTATTGTACATTCTTTTTACAATCAGGGGTTAATAATTAATAAATCAATACATTTAAATTAAAAAAAAAAAAAAAAAAAGAAGGGAGATGAAATCTGATTCGAACTGATGTGCCTTCTCCTTGTAAGATTCAAATATTTCATTAATTAAACTTTTATTTGGTTATAACATTTTTCTTTTTTTGGGGGCTGGAGGAACCCCATTTACGGACGCCTAAGCAGTGTCGGACTCGCTAACAGGTTCTGCCAGTTATAACCAAGGGCGTATTTACACCTGCGCACTACCGACTAAACCTCCACCCCTGGCTTCCCACTTCCTGGGACTTCTTAAAAAAACATTTCATCGGAAGAAGGGGGATTCGCCCACACACACACACACACACACACACACACACACACACACACACACACACACACACACACACACACACACACACACACACACACACACACACACACACACACACAGTCATAACAATCCAACAATTTCGCACACCACACAAACTACACTACTGGAAGCAACACATACAGCACGTCAAATACATACACCGACAACGACAACACACAAGAAACTGCTGAAAACAGGACAAGCCACTAACATCCACAACACCCACGCGTTACAAACCCACACAGCCGTCAAGACAGAAATCTTAAATAGTCACACCACTTACCAGTAGCTACCATCAGACGCACGAGCAGAGTGTCTCCGGCCTCATCGCACCCAGGCAACCCCCGCACGTACTGGTGCCCCCTAGGCACACAGCCGAGGACCTGTCCACACCCGTGCCACCGGCGCCATTCTCCTCTGCGGGACTCTTATAATTGGAGTTTCCTCATGACCGTGCTGACAAACCTTTCCACCGTCTACCACTGTGCCTCACCTTGTAATAGGACTCGTAGGGTATCTTCAGGGCGAAACATGTGTTCACGACTCAGGTTGCCGAACATCGCTCTACGCTCTATGGCGAATCGCGGTCACAAAAAGAAAATATGTTGGAAGGTCTCTTCCACCTTGCACCCCGGACAATTTTCAGACTGATCGAGCCCGAATCTGTACAAATAAGACCTGAATCCCCATGCCCCGCCAGGAATTCCGTTAACTCAAAATTCAGCGTGCCATGGGTCCTCCGGGATCAACCCCTGATGTTCCGAATAAGGCGGTGGGTCCACCTACCCTTCGTGGCCCGATCCTACCGCTCCTGCCATGTTTGTGCAATCTTTTCTTGTAGTTCTTCAGCAGAACGCTTCCTTTCCACTGATGGGAATGTTCTCAGTTCCCTAGTTCTCCTACGCCGCATTATCAAATCTACAGGCGGAAATCCAGCAATCACCTCAACCGCCTCCCTGGACGCCGTCCTATAAGCGGCCATTTAGCTATAACTCTGGAATCATTGAAAATAAGTACCACTTATGATATATCGCTGAAAAGCTTTTAATGAGGTCTGATTACTGAAGTTAAGAAAAAGTTCAAAATCCAATTTCTTTTATTTATTTTGGACTTTTTTGGACACTTTTCGTCCAGTCGATTGCAGTCAAATGGTGAGGTGCACAAGTAGATGTTACAACAGTCCTAAATAAAAAATTTCAACATCCTAAGGTTAATCATTTTTGAGTTATGAGATACATACATAAGTACGTCACTCCGAAACTAGTCGAATGGATTCAAGGATGGATATTCGTTGAAATCCGAAAACCGAAATTTTTCGCGATCACAATTCCTCCTTTACTTTGTACAAGGAAGTAACAAAGTAATGTAAATATTCATTTAGTAAAAATCTGTTACATAGATTATATCCTAGATTCATTTATTTATTTTATAATTTGATCTTATTTTACAGTATCTGTTGCTTACAAATTTTCATAACTAATTCATTTGTTATTGTACGTATTCGTGAAATTATTCTCTGCTAATACATCTGTGTTATCGTGATTGACACCTAGCATTAATAATTTGCTGAATAATAAAAAATTATTAATTTGTATTAATAAATAAATCTATGCTGTCATAAATAATAAATAAATAGAAGAAATATTACATTTAATTCGTAATTATTTCCTATTTTAAATTTCTAATCAACGCTGGAATTTTACTGTTTAAAATTGTTATTACATTATAATTTAAAATCACTATTCTTGTTAATAATGTTATTATTTTATTATTAATTTTATTGATATTTATTGTTACCAATTTCTAGACCATTATTATCGTTGTATTAAATCCGGTTAGTTATTCTTGTTTCCTGTTATTATAAGCAATTACGGTACAATTATTATAGAAACGTTATTTCACTGACGGGTTTAAATGTGTTACCTTATTGCAATGGATGCATTAGTTATTATTTATTTTACATTAGAGTTTAATATATTTTCTATTATAATATGTTTTTAATTGATATTATAACTACGCGAGACATTATAATTACAGCGTTATATTTAATTAATGAAATTCATTTGTAAAATAGATTACTTTTGAGCAAGCGAACTTGTGATAATTTCATTATTATCATTAATTGTTGAACTTACTTCTGGAAACACACACATACTACGCAGATCATTTTTGTCCGGCTGACGATTTCAAAAATAGCCTGCGCGTCGTATATAGATTTTATGGTTTCACATTGGTGATGATGATGTCATCAAGAACTACAGCTGGAAGCGTAGTTCCGTAGCGAACTACGTTTCTGTAGCTGGAAGCGTAGTTTCCGATAAGAAATGCCGCTTATAAAAAACAAATGGCTCGGTATGCTGACAATACTTTCGGATGGAAAAAATTACTCCCGAATGTAATTTTTAAAAGAAAATATCTACTGAAAGGTGAAAAATTTCAATCCGATGTTGTCGTACGAGCCCAAGCAAAGAGATTGATGAATAATTGATTAGTACTGGACCGGATTAAATGTTTCTGGGAATTTCGATCAAAGGTTTTATTACGAAAACTTCCCGTACTTGTAATGGATAGTTTTAGCGGTCATGCGACTGATGATGTAAAGAGAAGACTGGTTGCTGGGAAAGATTATTCATTATTCATGGAATAGATGGTGACATCTATTCTTCAACTTCCTACATATCTTTAAACTACCATTTAAAATCACACTCTGTAAACACTGTACGTACTGAATAATCAGTGTGATATACGAGACCACATAATCTAGTAAAATTAAGAAATCGTCTTTGATACAGTTTTTTGAGTGGATTATTGCGGCTTGGTCAGAAATACCGGATGGTTTGATTATAAAATCATTTTAAAAATGTTTTATTTCGAACGATCTCGACGGAAGTGCGGACGATTATTTGTGGTTAAGCGATTATGAAGATAATTGCAATTCTGTGGATGACTGAAGGAGCACTGATAACAGTAATTAAAGTAAATACTTACTGTATTTCTGTGCTTTTACCTAAATATTTACAGTATAGGCTGATTTACCGATATGTAAATAACAAATACTGTTAAAAGTTTAGTCTTCTATTGTGATTTTGTTAATAAAATGCAAAAAAAATCAATATCTATTTAATGTTTCTTAATTTTCCAAACCTGAGTGCGCATGATATTAAACTTCATCGTATATGCTGTAAGAGGAAAGTGGATTTGTATAAACCAGTTTTAAATTCAAAATAATCTTAAAAAACGAAGCTTGCTTTATGATAAATTTTAATTCTTTTTCCCCCTCCCCCTGCTCCTTTTGGTTTATTCTTGATGTATGAGACGTGGAAGCCTTCTCTAAATGTTTTACCAGATGTGCAAGTAGTTAACAATCTTCAACAATCTCTGTGCTAGTATCAGGCTTTTGAATACATCCTCATTGAGAACTTATCTCTCCAAGAAATGGTCGCACGATTTACATTAAAAAGACCTCAATTCTTTTTAATGATATTTTTTATAAAATCAAAGACTCATTATCATTCAGAATTATCGGAAAAGTATACCATTCAATAATTCATTGTAATAATGTGTTATAAACAATGTTATAAACTTAAATTTATAGTTCGGTTGGATAGAATATTTCTCATTTGCACAAAATTCAGATTTGCTTTTTCTATTCGATTCTTTATCTCTTGTGAGCGATATCAATTGTCATATAAATGGTATTCCAAGTACGTAAAACTCGTATTTGTCCAAGAGGAATGTTATTGTTGAAAAGGCCGTAATCACGGTTCCTATATTTTAATTGTATAACCACTCATATTTTTCACTCTCATAGCAATTACAATTTTTGTAAGCTATCAGCCACCTAATATGTTACACGCGTATCTTAAATTATTTATGACATCATCTATTCTTTTTCCCTCTGAAACATAATTCAAAGACGTTTTATAAATCTCTTCCCGATAAATATTGAAAGATATAGGAGATAAAATACAACCCTGTGGAACATCTCTCAAGCGAGCATCATCAAATTTATCACCTTTTATCCGAACATTTTCTTTCTGGTTCCAATATAGATTTGTTATAAAACCAAGATCTTCATTCTCTTTTCGCGTTGTTCATAATGCCAATACTTTATCATTTAACAATCAATAATTGTTACGAAATAGTCACAAAATAGACGTTTGACAATGGAGACACCTCGTTCTGATAACCGTTGCCTCGTCAGTAATGTATGCCTTAATTGTGTTAGTTAACATGAATTTTTAATGTAGCTAAGCTCTGTTATAAATTGTATATATTTTCCCATTTATCTGAAGTTTAAAAAATCATAATAACTTTTTAAATGTCGTGATTTTTTTTGTTACGCAATTATTTTATCTTCGGTACTCAAACTTTTCTATCGAAACTCTGAATGGAGTTAAACAAGTTTCTTAATTTTACTGTATATATATATATTTAATTCTTTTTCTTTTAATTCACTCGACTTAATGGCTATGTTAATCGGACAAAAAAAAGATGCCTTTAACTTTGTAACAGTTAATCTTTTCTTATTATTCTTGCCAATTCGAACATTTTTAATATTAAAGTTACGAAAAGTTTATTAATATATAATAAATGAAGAAATTTTTTTGTTCATTTTGATTATTTGAATAAAAGATTCTATAATAAAATTTTAAAGAAGAGGCTGCTTAAAATTCTTTTCGGAAAAAAACTAGGTACCTCTAATGCTAACTAGCGTTTCGATTGTTAAATAATTATAATCAATTCATACAGGATATTAGCAAATTTAAAATATATATACATTAATATGATATAGTAAATGTAACACCAAACACAGTTACATAAACATTTAATAAACTACTTTCAAGGAGCCACCGGGTTGGTCTAGTGGTGAACGCGTCTTGCCAAATCAGCTGATTTGGAAGTCGAGAGTTCCAGCGTTCAAGTCCTAGTAAAGCCAGCTATTTTTACACGGACTTGAATACTAGATCGTGGATACCGGTATTCTTTGGTGGTTGTGTTTTCAATTAACCACACATCTCAGAAATGGTCGAACTGAGACTGTACAAGACTACACTTCATTTACACCTCATACCCATCATCCTCATTCATCCTCTGAAGTATTATCTGAACGGTAGTGTTACCGGAGGCTAAACAGGAAAAGAAAAAAAACTACTTCCAAGAGTTAACATCCGCGAACAACTCGCATCGTCAGTTGGTGATTAATAATTTATATATTAATATAATACATTAGTATGATTATATCAACACACTGTAAACTATGATAATAAAATATTTAAATTTTAAGGAAATATAGAATTCCACAAAGAAACATGTTCTATTGGTGAAAGTAAGATTCATGTTAACAGTAGGTCTGGAAACGCTTTGTTTTTGAGTTACGGTTAGCGAAAGATTTTGCCCGGATTTCAGCTCTTCTAGTAAAAAGAAGCCCTATTATAATTTCTGGGATTCAAATTAAGGAGCAAATTTGTCGGTTTTTTATACAATTTTAGCTGCAAAATAGGATAAAACAGGTCCAGAACTGTAACATCAGTCATTTTTAAGATATCCGACGTAAAACACAAAATTAGATGTGTGGAAAAAACAAATTTTTTTTAGGTTTGTAGTAAAATATCTTTGTTAAATGACTAATAAATACAGAAGATTTAGTAAAAAAAACTTTTAGAGAATTTAATTCTGAGAAAATTAATGTAAATATAGTTAATAAAAAGTAAATAATTTTTAAAAATCGTTTTTTTCTGAAACAAAGCAGACGAGAAATAGGCAGAAAATCGTATTATTATTTCTATACCCAATAAACATTATTTTTAATGTAGCAAAACCAAAAAATAAAATACATGAAATGATAAATGGTAACAGAATTTCAAACCTCAGTTAAAGTAATTGTTTTAAATTCCCTCCTTCATAATGTACACAGCATTCTGCCCGACGTAAAATATTTCCGTTGGCTTCCGTATCATTTCAGGATCGTTTCTATCTAATGCAATAGCATTTAGTATTTTAATGAGTAACTCTTCTTTAATATTAACGTTTTGTTAGTATACTATCGTTTTTATAAGCCCACAAATGAAGTAATCTAGTGATCGTTAAATCAGGTGGATCGTGGTGCCCAATCTCACGTCCAATCAGTTTAAGAAATTAACATTCAAGTGATTTCTAGCTGATAAAGAAAATTGTGGCGTTGCACCATCGTGCTGGAAAATCACGATTTTCTGTATGTTTTGATTCAATAAAAAACCGTTTTTTAAAAGTTTTTATCTTCTGAATTTACATTAATTTTCTCACAATTAAATTCTTTACAAGTTTTGTTCATAATCTTCTGTATTTATTAGTCGTTTAACAAAGCTGTTATACTACTAACCTAAAAAAAACAATTGTTTTTCGACACCGAATTTTCTGTCGTCCATCAAATATCTTACTTAAAAAAAACCTGGCGTTACAGTTCTGGGACCTGTTTTATCCTATTTACCAGCTCAAATTACATAAGAAACCACCAACTTTATTCCTTAGTTTGGATCCCAAAAATTACAGGAAACTCGTTATTACAAAAGCCCTATTTATTAGAAGAGGCTTCTTTTTATTAAAAGAGCTGAAATCTGTCTATTTCTGTCGTAACTCGAAAACAAACCGTTTCCAGATTATTTGTATATGAACTTTTTTCATTATTTTAATCAATAGAAAATGTCTTGAAAGTTTCTCTATTTCTTTGTGCGATACTCTGTATAAACTGTGACTATAATAGTACAATTTTATTCTAATTTCTACTGATTTATTACTGGGGATGATAATAATAGTTTAACTATTGAAATAAGCATCTGGTATTAAATTTTTTTTATTTTGTAATCGTTTACCGAGTGTTTTCTTTTTACGATTATTTTTTATACCAGTATATCGCAATCCTTTCTTTGAATTAAATGTGTACAGTGTTTAAAAATAATCACCTATTGCTACAGTTACGAAGTAGTATTTGAAATTAAAGACTGCTTTTTTTTTATAGGATCTGTCTATTGCGTTTGCTTGTAGGATATTTAGAAATACTTTAGTATGCATCATTGTATTAGTGTGTAGATTGTATAAATGTAACAGGATGTACTTTGGCAGCGTATTTATAATGTTCTGACTTATAAATTACTGGCATTAATAATGTAGTGCTTACAAACCATTTTAAAAAGTTAAACTGACATTTCTGATAAAACTTACATTACCTTTTAAAAATGTTGTCTCGATTCATTAATTGCACAAATGCAACTGCACAATGAACAGTACTTCCTTTCTGGGTCGGGTGTTCTCCAAAATTTATAAAGTATTGTTTTCAAGAATACTAGTAGAAGAAACAGTGGAAAAAAGAGAACAATATAGATTATACAGAGTGTTTCTAAAATGGTGGGCTGGCTATCCTTTTTTCGGATTCTACTTGTAAAACTAAACAAAAACTATCCTTAGGAAAAATGGCAATTTCTCCTTCGTTCTCCCCTTGTTCGCCATCTTTTCTTTTTATATCAAGTTCAGATGAACGAATCACATTAATATTTAGTTAGCGTCTTGGCAATAAAGTTTTAAAATTCGCAAAAAAATCAGGACTTAAATATCTTCGCTAATTACAAAATGAGGGCCATGTTTATTTTTCAATCCGTTATATCTCTATAAATATTATTTTTATCAAAATTTATGTTATTGATAAAATATTAAGCCATTAATTTTGAACAATAAGACATTTTATTTTTTTAAATCGGTTAACAATTAGCCGAGTTATGGCAGAAAATTGATGTAATTATGGGTCTGTTTTCATATCTACCACTTTACGTTCAATTCGATGACATTAATTGTTTTTATTTATTGTTAATTCTAGTACTGTAAACTAGAATGAAATTAAGTAACAATTTTCTCACAATAGACCTAATAATTAGTACACAAAATTACAACATCAATTTTCTTCCATAATTCGACTATTTCTTAACCGATTTAAAAAAAAAATAAAATGTCATTTTGTTGAAAATAAAAGGCATAATATTTTAGTATATAAATTTTGATAAAACTAATATTTATGGAGATACAACGATTGAAAAATAAACATGGCCGCCATTTTGTAATTTGCGAAGGAATTTAAGGCCTGATTTTTTGCTAATTTTAAAACTTTATTATAAAGACGCTTACCAAATATTAATGTGATTCATCTATCCGAACTTGAGATATAAATTTTTATAAAAAATAACAAAATGGCGGACTGTGGGAGAACGAAGGAGAAATTGTCATTTTTCCTAAGGATATTTTTTGTTTAGTTTTACTAGTAGAATCCGAAAAAGTATAGCCAGCTCACCATTTTAGAAACACTACATAAAACTTACAGCTACCCCCGGCTGATTACACTTACTTGAGTCCATCGACGATTATTTGTTTGATCTTCGGTCTCGCAGCTTTGGATGCTGTTTGAAATTCCAGATTTTTGATTCGAGAAAATTGAGATTGCGAATTTTTTTGTAGCTTATATATTTCTCTATATAAAAGAGAAGAAAATAGAAAAACTGCATCGAACTCTGTGCAGTAGTATTCGCTGAATAAAGAAATTTAAATGTTTTAAAAACTGATAAATTTTTCAAAATTACATCACTTCATGTTTTAAAAAAATTAACGTATGATAATTTTTATCATGGTATGGTATTTTATATAAGCTATATTTTTATTATAAAAAAATTATCGAAATCGGTGCAGTAGTTTTTGCGTGATGGAGTAACAAACAAACTTTCAGATTTATCCAAGGTGTATGAAATGTAATAATGTACTGTTTAAAGATGAAATTCGATTTTTTCTAATTTGAATTATTTTATTCAATTTATCTTACAATATTTAGTGCAGAATTAAATTTTTTACAAGTTTTGTTTAAAATTTGAATGAGTTTATTACTCATTTAACCGTACGTTATTACTCATTTATTGTACATCAAACATAAAACATTCCTTTTGGCACGCCGGAAGGTGGAGGTAGATTTCACCGGTGCTAAGTATGGTATAAAAACGATTTCCACCTTAAAGTTAAGAAAAACTTCACATTAACTCAATACAGCAATGATTGCATATGAAAAAAGTTTCACATGTTTAGCATACGACAAGCCCCATCTTACAATTCCAGCAAAATGTTGGTCATCTCTTGCCATAAGGGTTGGTCATATCAAAAATGTTTTCAGACAAAAGTTTTAGGTAATGTTTAGAGGACTAATGACCACTTTAAACCGATTCGATACTTTGCCTATTAAGGGAGTATGATTTTTTTTTTCTTCAAAACTCCATTTTTTCAACCTTCTGGGCCAATGTTTGATATCAAAAAACTTTACTCAGATAAGTTTTAAGCCCTTATCCAAAAACTAGTAGAAACTTTAAACGAATTATATTTTACGTAATAAGAAAGTTATAGCGATATTTTTTTTTGTTTTGGTCATCCCTTGCCGTAAAGGTTGGTCATATCAAAAATATCTAAGACAGATATCAAAAATAAGTAAGACAAACGTTTTAGATAATGTTTAGAGGACTAATGACCACTTTAAACCGATTTGATACTGCGCCTATTAAGGGAAGTATGATGTTTTTTGTCTTCAAAATCCCACTTTTTTTCCACCCCCTGGGTCAATGGTTGGTGATATCAAAAAACTTTACTGACATAAGTTTTAGGCCTATCCAAGAATAGTAGGAACTGTAAAAGTATTCGATATTTTACTTAATAAGAAAGTTATAGCGGTATTTTGTTTTTTGGAAAAAGCCCCTTCATTTCTAGCCCCGTGACCGATTTTGGCCGTTAACGATTTCGACCGAGATTTTGGGACGAGTTATTTTTAAGGAAAAATTTTAATGTGATTGGCGTAAAATTACGGCAGTTATCGTGTTCACAAGAAAGTGAAATATATAATATAAATAAATGTATATGTAAACTTTTGAGCTGACAGTGATTTTGTGGTCGGAGGGATATGAGATGTAAAGATATGTCGAAATTTGCCGGAAGTCAAATCATGGTACCCATTACAATAGGTAGCTTTCTTATGAAATCTACTTAAAAACAGAGTGTTTTATCCCAATTTATTGGTTTTCACCCCGGATTTCTTAAAAACTACTGCAAATACAGTTCTGGAAAAAAATTACATTTTTCAGCTCCAAAACTATAAGAAATCACTAATTTTGTTTCTTACTTAACGTCCTAAAAATTTCATTACGATCTCATTTCACCGGGGTAGCTGAAATCCCAGCGAAATCCTTCAGTAGTTGTAAACCGCAAACTAAAAATTTTAGGACTTATGTTTATATGAACTTTTTCCATTATTTTCACGAATAGAATATGTTATGAAAGTCCCGGGAGAACTTTGTGATACCCTCTTTATACGTGTTTAATATGATGTAAAGGGAACAAATAAAAAAGGAATTTACTGGGAAAGAGGCTGAATCATTATTTAATTGATTTAATACTATTCTCCATATCTGTCTGTATTGTAATAATTTTATTTTGAATTAAAATAAAAGTATTTGGACTTCATCCTACATCCTTAGTTATCCTTTTTTATGTTTTTGAATTCCTATGTTCCTACAAAATTTGAATTCTTACAAAACCCTACCAGTGAAAAAGTAAACCTGGATATGTTAATGTATGGCCCGAAACCAACCCATTTCTTATTTTTAGAAAATTCCGAATAAATTTTTCTTTTATCAATTTTATTTTAAAACTTCTGTATTTTGTTCTTTGTCAGTTCATATATTCTATAACACTACATGTCACATGAATTCTTCTTCTTTCTGGTTTTTTATTTTATTCACGTGTCGTTCTCAAAACACGCCGTATCATACCAATATTTTTAAAAATTAATGGATCTTTATCTGATTCTATTAAATTTTATTTTTCATTATGAAAATTTTCCTTGTCTGTTCTATATTCTTTCTTTTCCTTCGTCCATTTTTTGTAAGTTTATTCTCTAAAGAACTTCAACTAATTACTTATTATTATGGTGCTATTCTTCCTTATTACGTAGTACCGCTGTTTTATTTTAAGAAAAAATTTATTTCCGATTAATAGATGCATGCCGTTCTGTATTTCTTCCATCACGTCGGTGTCATGTAAAAGAAAAAAGTCATCAGCGAATTTTATTTAACACCTTTATATTTTATTTTCTTGGTTTGTTTCTACGTTCCATTTGGTTATTTTTTAATAATTTGATTACTTATTTTTCATACATATTGAATAGCAATGAAAACAGACTGTATTTTTTATCTTCATCCTCACTGAATAATAGCTTGCTTTTTCATATCCTACTCTTGCTTTAGCTGTAAAATTCATGTTAGAATTAGTAATAAAATTAACGTAAATAGTTAACTATAGTAAGTTTTTCTTTCTGTATATTTAAATTAAGGTTTCCCTTAAAACCGTATTAGGATTTTCAAATGCAGTGCTTGTAGTTTTGCTTTTATTTAGCTTGATATTGTAAACAGTTCTAAGAAGTACTATGATCATTGTACTTATGCTCTTCCTAAAAGTGAACTAGTATTCATGTAGCTAGCGCGCTTTTCACCATACAATCTGTTTTCCTGTAAATATTTGTGCTTTTATTGTACAAATATGAACAAAATTCGAAAAAAGTGTCAATAAAAATTTAGAGAATAGTGGTATCGGATAAAGCCAGGCGACGTGATAACAGCATAAAAAAATTAAATGCAGTTAATTTTTCAACAGGTGAAATCTAATAAAAATAAATATTTTTTAAATATTGTTAAAAATCACGATTGACTGAATTAAGTTGCGTGGTTAGTAACCCATAAAAGAGTTTGAAATAGAAAGGGATAGAGAAGATAAATATAGAGAGCAAGTAACAGCGAGTGAGGGGTAAATCGTTTATTGTACATTTACAAAATTTATCAATGTTAACTTGACTGAGGTATCAAAAAAAAAAAAAAAAATAATAAGAAAAGATATCTGTTACAAAACGTACTCCTTTCAAAAGACAGTTTTCAGAGTGCGACAGTTGAAATCGGTGGAGAGGATACGTAAGGAGGAAGCTGAATAAAACCGAAATAGGATGAGAGAAGATTATAGAGTCTGATAAGACACACAGAGGAGCCAGCTCTCAGCCCCAAAGGATATTTGGGAAGCTCTTGGCAGCGATTCAAGAAACGCCACAGCCTTACAACTACGGATAGAAGTTAGTGGTATGGGTTTTAAATACATAAAAGACGTGTTAAGTTCAAACATACTACGTAATCTGACAACAACGTTCTAAGATACAATTATTAACTCTGTTTACAACTAAAAAAAAAAAAAAAAAAAGATAAAATGGAAAACTTATCTATTACTGTATTATAATAAAAATGTTCTTCTGAAGTTTTAAATACGTTATCAAATTATCAAGAAATGATAAAAATATATTTTTCTTTTTTTGAAAAAGAAAGTTCTCTTTCCTTTAAATTATAAAATAATGGACTGCAAAAAATCTATAAAACGTTCAGTTTATTAATATTATTTAAAGACTGGATCTTCAGTTAATGGTTAACTTGCTCCTGTGTGAATTAACTATTATTATATTTAACCTTTTTTCTTATTATTTTCTTACATTCTGCCTACAGTGACTCATTTAAATTCTATTTAAAACTATTATTGAAAAAGTACAGGTTAATTCTAATTAAAAATAACTGTGGTTAAATACGGTTTTTTTAAAAAAAAATTCGTTACTTAAAACTGATGAACTGAATGTAAAACTAATCTATTTAAATGTACACGTAAGTGTAATTACATTTCTTTTTTTATCGGTGTGCATGTTACTTTTTTTTTAATTTGTCGATTTCGTTTTGTAATCTTATTGACCAAAATTGGTTCTTTAATTTAAAAATTCTTGTTTCTCTGTTTATTAGTTTTTATGCTAATAGCCACTGATCCGATTTAAATCAGATCTTTACATTTGAAAAGATTGATTTTATATATATATATTCAAGCTTTTGTGTGTGTGTGTGTGTGTGTGTGTGTGTGTGTGTGTGTGTGTGTGTGTGTGTATACAGAAAGGAAATGGTGGAACGTGTTAAGGATTTCAAAAATATATGTGAAGAATATTTATTGAAATTTGTAGCTCGATATTTTTCTTGTGATGAAAATTAGTATTTTTTTTCGTATTTCCCATTTTATAAAAAAAACTCTTAAAATCAAAGATTAAAACTATATTTTACAGAATCTTTTATCTGATTTTTTTTTTTAATTTTGAGCATGGTTTTTCCCTTTAGCATTGAAAAATACTTTTTCAATTTTTGTCTGTTGTTTATTTATAATGATAATGCATTTTGTACCGTATGAAAAAATACCGTGCCTGATCAGGACAAGATCCTGAAACCTCCGAGTAAAAGGTGGCCAAGCAATCTGTTCATCACATCCAGTCCAGCAATTTGGGAATGTGTTGTTGTGAGATTCGCGCATTAATAAACCTCAATATGGCAACGCTCCATCTTGTTGGAATATGATTTCGGGTTGTAACTGTTCAAGCTGATGGTAAGCAAATCCTTCCAACATGTCCACATAGATATTCACGTTAACTGCAGTTTTTTCAAAGAAGAAAGGTCGAATCATACACACGATCGTGAAGCAGTCCGCTTCAAACATTAATTTTTGGGATATCTCTAATACAGTCAAATGTAACATGTGGGTTCTGTGATGCCCATATTCGAACCCCCCTATTCTGATTGTTCACCTTTCCAGACACGTGAAATATAGCCTAAGCTGAGAACATAACCTTTTAAGGTAACAATCATTTTCAATTCTTTTAATCATTTCCACAGCAAATTCCTTTCTTTCAATGTGATGATATGGTGTAATGTGCTGCAATATTTGTAATTTATAAACGCAATTTTAATCGTTTCTTCAAAACATTGTGATTGGTAGATCGCGGAAGATTTAACTCGCATGTTGTACTCTGATTTGACTTCCCAGGGCTACGAAAAGGAATGATCTCCATTTTTCATCTTACGTTCTATGCCTACCTGCACCTTTCTTATTTTCAATACTGCCAGTTTCTTTAAATTTATCATACCACGAACACGTACTTGTCCTGGAGGGTGGCTCTAATTTATAAAGAGTTCTAAAATTACGTCTAATTTGTGTGTCTGAGTTTGTTTTAATAAACCACTCTACGCGTTGTACGTTCATCTGTGGATCACGGCGACTGTATGCGGTTACGTTGTAATCACAGCACTATCTAGTACATGCCGAGAGAAACTTTATGAGTTGCCTGTTAAAGAGAGCCCAACCACTCATTAATAGGATTATAACTTTTTTTTTCTAATAAGACATCAAAGTTCAGTTAATTCTCGGAAACCCGGTAAAATGAAGAAAAAAGGATTAATTTTTTTTTTTATGAATATTTTTATTATTTTAATCCCCATTAGAAGTATCGAGATAATTCTAATCGGACATATTGACCGTCCCTCTAAAGTATAAATTTGCAAAGTTTTATTAAAATTTGTTCAGTAGTCTTTTCGTGATGCGCGTATAGGGATTACCCTAGTTAACATTTTATTATACGTATAGATTTATGAAATAAATAGATCTTATAAAAAAATTACAAATTATTTCACAGAAAAAATATGGTTGCTTAGAAATTTCTGATGTGCCAGAATATTTATTAATAACAAACATATAGCCATAAGTAACAAAAATAATTTAGATCTGCTTGAAATAGTGAAAGTAATGTACAAAATTATGTTATATTTAAAAATTTTTAAATTAATGGGTGGCCTGATAGAATCAAAAGTAAAGTGAATAGAAAGAAGTCAATAGTAAATTAGTAGAGAATATTGTAGTTACTGTAAAATATTATTAATATTTAAAATATATATTTTTAATGCTGGTAAATTCTAACGCAATAATTGCGGTAATTTTTATATATTTTTTATTTAAAACGAATGCTGCATTCTCTAATATGCAGGTTTGTACATAAACGAATTCCTCTTAAAAGAGGGGAACATCAGTTTTTTTTTTTTTTTTACCGATGGTTGAATCTATATGTACGAAGAGCTTGAAGAGGTGGGTATTTTACGGTTCTGATCAAAGAGCTTTCGTTTTCATTTTTTCCTTTTTCAAATGTGGTCCATCTGTATTATCTAGACGTATCATTGGAAATTGAAAACTTTTTTTTAATTATTTAGTGAATGCATAGTTATAAAATATTAAAAAAATATTTAGTTACAATAAATAATATGAAATATAATTTTTAGTAATTGTTAAAAATAATATAAATAAAAATAATAAACAAATAAATTAATTATTAAAAATAAAATTTAAATGTCTTTTGCATCTAAATTATATGTTGATTCATAACGATTATTTATTACGATTATTATGTTGATTTGTATTAGCAGTATTGTATATATTTAGCAACGGATCATTAGTTACTATACTCGTATCTTATGAATTCAGCTGCTGAGTTAAAGCAGTATATACAATGCAAGGTTTCACAACAGGAAGGTAACTAACATTAGTTAAATGCTTCAGGATATTTATAGAGGTTGTCTATCCGCTCGTGGTCTCTCGTATTAGTCAATTTATTTTTTCCAATTTTTTGAATGAGAGATGGATTAAATATTACCAGTTAATTAATAGCAGCGAGTGATTTGTAAAAAGTAACCGACGGTACCATGGGTGAGGAGCGACGTGCGGAGAATAGACGTCTAATAGAACAGACCACGAACGGTTAGAGAACTTTTACCGGTCTTTATTATTGCTGTGACATATGTAAAGCACCTCAGGTACTAATCAGAATTTCTTTCTCTGAGTTAACATTGTATATTATATAGACAGCCAATCCTTTCGATGAATAGAGTGAAGGTGTAACACCTGTAGTCCTGAGTGGTACATTCATTCGGTAGGATTGGCATGCTGATATGCAACTCGGTCATTTGGCTCAGTAAAGAAGGGAATCGCGTCAAACATCACTTTCCCTAATAAACCTGTCATGAGATGTTTATTATTCTTGAAAATAGCTATTTTATGTTCAGTGATGGCTTTTGATTTTAGCGCAAGCTATACGGTTCTGATATTTCACAAAATAAATGACAAAAATTTTTACAACTTAAATGTAAGATATTTTGGCTGTCATTACTTTTTAATATTGTTACTAGCTGCAGTAGTAGGCCCTCCGGGCGGATTCCCCTGGCGTACGGCGTCTCGGAATGGGATTATTATTAGGTGTCCAAAGTTGATTACCTCTTGTGTAAAAATATTTTTTTTGAATGATAAATTGATATAACGAAAATTAAATTAGAAATTTAACTCTAGAAATTGATACTAACTAATCGGGATTTTCCGCTAGTGATCGGTACATTCCCGTGTCTATTTTTTGGTTATACTTCATTATTTTATGAAGAAAAACAATCTCGTAAATAAAAAAAGTATATATTATTATTATACATTTCGTATATTTATCGATATATAATAGTATAACAAGTGTACACCTGACACCACGAGACATGTACTAACGAATCGGGATTTTCCGCTAGTGATTGGTACATTCCGGTGCTAAGCTAAGGGGGACGGACACACACACAGACACACATACAAATGTCCTTTAGTAGGGTAGGATATACAGCCTTACGGTGGTTCCGGAAGCTGAACAGAAAAAAGAGACAGCTTTACAGCCTTTATGATAATGCAGTTTAGTAAATTAATACGAGTTTTATCAGAGAGTTTTCATGAACTTCATTACCTGCAATAATTTCCATAATTATTTTTTTTAAGAATTCATCTTGGAACACGTTATTTCTGATATCTCTTCTTCCTTCTTCAGAAAGTTCATCTCTTTTTGTTCTTGGGTTTTGGCGATTCTTGGGACCTTTTATTTTCAAATTTAATATTCTCTTAAAATATCTTCATTTCTTTTAGGTCTTCTTAGACTTGAGTGAACGATTTTCCTTTAGTATTTTTACTTTGAAAGTAAAAATTTCTTTTCTACTGTTATTCATTCTAAATAAATGGGAGTAAAATGCAGTTCGTCTTTTCCTTATCGTGTCTGACAGTTTTTCAATTTTAATGTAAAATTTATTATTTGGAATTAATTTTACCTGATTTTTTAAAATTTAGAACTTGAAAGTTTTATTTTATAATTTTCCTTTCTTTTTTTTCTAGAATTTTCAGTAGATCTTGGTTGCACAGTCCTAGGGTTTCTACCGCATAGAGTCTTTCTGGATTTATCACAGTTTTATAGCGTCAAAATTTTGAGTTCCATGGAGGTCTACTGTTTACTTCTTTTTTGAACCAATTTTACTGATATTTATCAAATGACATTCAACCTTATAGTTTCCAATCTTTATTTTGTTTATTACGGGCGAAAATAACATCAGTATTTTCAAGGAAAGCAATTCTTGACTGATGCCGTTGATTCTTCAGGTGCTTTCTGTGCTTTATTACCATAAAAAAAACTAGAACAATGATGTAAAGTAGTTAATTAATATACCGCCTTTTTACTTTCACCAAGATTTGCCAAATATTTACGAACCCTTGCTCCATTATCTGATAGTAAAACCAGAATTTCCTCATTATAAAAGCGTTTGAAAAAATGCGTAGCATAAAGTTGTACATCTATCTTTATCATTAGTTTCTATATGGGCACCATTTTCAATTAATATAGATGTAATTTCCATTGTAATATTTTCTCACCGTATAATATAGTATACATTATGAAGCTTCATAATGTATATGAATTCAGTATATGAGAAGCGTTTGATAATTTTTTTTAACAAAATATTTTTCGAGGTTCTCCTAAGTTGACCATACACAAGGATCTTTTTAATACCATAAAATCATGATTTGTTAAACCGTTTAAATATGAATTCGTTTCATCGGTTATTATTATTTTTAATACATTTTTCCCGGTAAGCCATTTTTTTTCTTGTTGGGAAACAAAATTATTACGAATAATTATCATATTAATAAAAAAAAACAACAAAATGAACAAAAAAAGGACCTTAATTTTTTTATAGGTTTAAGTATAAGTAGTAATATTAACCGGTTTCTTTCATGTATGCTGCTTATACTTGAAACTAATTTTTATGAAAAGAAAAGAACAAATATGAATAGAATTAGAACAATTACGAATAGCTTTTAACTGATATAATCATACGATATTTTTTGTGCTCTATTTGTTAATTACTTCATCACATCAGTGTGAAATAAAGGTTTGTCTAAAAAAAAAACTTTTTCGAAATCGTAATATTCTGTGCTGGTACTTAGTATATATATATAAAACAGAATGGCATCCAGCATCCAACCCTCAAACTGTTTTTATGCACCACTTCAACCTTCTGTTTCGAGGGCAATTCGTACATTTTTTTTCTGTTGTAACGTTCATAGAGAAAATTCATGATGGTTGGGTGGTCCGTGTAGTAAAGGAAGTCTTTTATGTACTGTAGTAGGAGGTATGATAGTACATTTTGTTTCCTGTTTATCCTGAATCCTCCCCAATCTTTCCCTGAGTAATACAGTCATTTTCATTACATAAATGAGACGGGTAATGTTGTATTTGATTAAAGTGGTTTCTTTTTTTGGGATATTCATGAGATTATTAATTATTGGAGGATATATACATAGAGAAATATTATTTTTATCGGCAACTTTTTTAGGGTAATTTTTTTCATTTGAGCCTGTATAAAATTAATTTATATTGTTTTTTTTTTTTGTTTCAGTTGTCTAAGCCCAAGGTCGGCGTATTTCTACGAATTTCCACCAAATGGTAAGTTAAGACTTTTTTTGTATATAGTCTAAGTATTTTTTTTTTTTTTTTTTTTTTAGTTTTTTCTGTTAACTATAGGATAGAATAAATATATATCATTTATCAACCCATACTATTTCGTAAAAAAAACTTTTGTACATATGTAGCACATGTGGAAAATATGCTACTTATTTACAAATTTAATTTTCCCTTCTAAACATCTAAACACGGACTTACAAAGATTCATAAATATATTTTTACTTAGAAAATAAAACGCCTTACAGTAATACAGTTGTGCAGAAAACAATGCAGATACTAATGGAATTAATTGACTTAGCTTATTACTGGATTAAATATCCCAACGGTTGATAAAAATGTAAGAATTAAATAAATTAATTGTTTCTTCTCATTGACTGTATCGGAGATTTGTTTTTTCTTCATTTGTCTTCCCCTTCTTTATTTTTCCCCCTTTTGCTACTCTTTCTGACGTTTTTGTTATATCATCATTTATCATCCTTGGTGAGGATTCAATCCGTAGCATATATATAGAGCCGGTGTTGGATGGGTGGGATTTCTACGTTAGGATTTTTTACTTCCCTTATTTTGTAAGAAAAATGTATTTTCAATATTTATGTAAATATGAGGTGAAATTTATACGTTCTGTAGAGTGATAATAAATCCTTAAGGACCATCGACTAATAGTAATCGCTTTTATATATTCTTATTAGTTGAATAAGCAAATATTCAAGGATTTTATTTATTAGTATTTGGGATAAAGATTTCGATTGCAAGTTGCATTTTAGCGATAATGTGTTACAAAAATAAAAAAATATTTAAAAATAGGAGACCGCATCTAGTTTTTCGTTATTATTATTTTTTGTTTATTTTGGAGTTCAATCGCAATAATATTTGTGTTTTTATAAAACGTTTTATAATAGTTTCACTATTATGTGAAATAATAGTGTTATTATTATTTAAGGAAGTGTTACTAATAGTTAAGGAAGTATTGTGATCGTGAAAAAGTTTGGTCTTCAGATTTCATCTCTTTTTTAATTTAAACAATTTTTTTGTACTTCCTTGTAAGAAGTAAAGGAACTATTGTGAATGCGAAACATTTCGGTTTTCATATTTCAACGGAAATATCCATTTTGACGGTCCCTGAATCCATTTTGATTAGTTTCGGTGTGATGTCTATACGTACGTACGTATGTATGTAGTATGTTTCTCGCATAACTCAAAAACGATTAGCCATAGGATGTTGAAATTTTGGATTTAGCACTGTTGTAACATCTAGTTGTGCACCTCCCTTTTTGACTGCAAATAAAAATTAAAGTTAAAATTTTAATTAATGAAATATTTGGATCTTAAAGGGAAGGATCATCGGTTCGAATTAAACTTCATCTCCTTTTGTTTTTTTTTAACTTTTTTTATTTATTTTTTTAACTTTTCTTTTTTTTAATTTAAATATATTGATTTAATAATTATTAACCCGTGATTGTAGAAAACGTTTTACAATAAGTAATTCTGTGATAATAAAAAAAATATGAAAAAAAATTTGTGAAATAAAATTAGAAGTAAAATAAAATGAAAATAATAAATTTGGTGAAACATCTTATTATTTAATATTAATTGAAAATTATAATTTAGAATCGTATTATTTTTGGATTTTCTTAGCAGATTCTTATAAAAATTGTATATTTATTTTTTTTAAATAATTTTATTTAATTACTTTACAAAAAAATAAAATACATTTTAGAATTGTATTCAATTTAAAGTGACGGTTGAACATTTTTTTTCACGTGCGTAATATGCGCAAGATTTCTGGTATGTCGTATAAATAAAAGTTAATAATAATTAAACTATTCCGTTTATTGAACTCAGTATACTGGTTACAAATATTAATTTTGACCTTGTGGTGTAGAAAAATCAGTTTTTATCATTAGATTATTTGGTAAACAGTTTCTTTAAAGAGTAATCAAGGGACTTTTACTCTAACCTAATATTTCAGGTAAGATTGTTGAATTAATAATTTTATAAATATTTGATGTTAATAACGAATATTTAACAAATATTTAATGATTATAAATATAATCGTTAAATATATTGACAAATATATATTATGAATATTTTGACATATATTTATTTATCGAATATTTGTTAACTGTGTTACTGTTCACTTTTATTAAAGAATTGGAGGTTGTTATCTCACTTTCAAATGAAATAAGTTTTAATGAAGTGTAATGAAGTATGATCAGTAAAATTAAGTCCTAAGCCAAAAATCGGCGCAGAATGTCAGACAGAATTGATTGAAGCCAGTTCTCGTTCATTCATATTTCAATCATAATTAATAAAGTTACATTTTCTAAAAAAGATTTCAGAAAATTTTGTGTAAATGACTTTACCCATCGGGTAATGACTTTAATAGAGGATCTAGTAGTTAATACTACGTCACAAATTAGTTTAACAGCTGATTTTCGAGTTACAAAATTCTGTGGTTTAAATCCTAGTAAAAGTTAGTTTACTTTTATACGGCTTTTAATACTAGACAATGGATACTGGTATAATTTAGTGGTTGGGGTTCACTTAACCACACAATTCAGAAATGTCGGTCTGAGTGTAGTAGAAGATTACATACACCTCATCTATATGTCATACATATCATCCTCATTCCAAATGTCCTTGTGGGGGGGGGGGGGGTTTGCTTCAGTAACTGAAGCAATTATTCACTAGCTGAACAGATTGCAACGTGTACATTAAGAAAGAATATAAATATAAATGACGTTAACTTTGAAAAACATTCCGTTGTAGGTTTTTATTTTTACTATATTTTTTGGCTTGATAATATCGCCACATAAACTTGAAACTTGTGCGTGGTATATTAAAATTGAATCTTGTAGCCTGTGAAAAATGTCATCATGACCGGGATTCGAACCCGGTTTCTCTAGATGAAAGGCTGAAACGCTACCACTCCGCCTTGGAGAAAGGGGGATTATATTACTTAATTTATTGCAATATCTATGTTTGTATTTAATGGGAGCATTAAATTTCCCATTATTCGTATTACATTTTCACTGTATTAATTATGTATTAATAATAGCTTTTTGCATTCATTAAACGGGCAAATGTACGCTTTAAAGTTGTTTTTAAAATAAATAATATTGTTAATAATATTTTAATTAATTACTTAATTTGAATTATTTTTTATTTTTTTTATATAAGTTTAATTATTTTATTTTAATTAATATTATTTTAATAATAAATACTATTTTGCTTTTTATCTATTTAACTACTTGCAATATTATTATAATTTTTGTGTATAAATTACGCTGTAGTCGTTTGTTTGTCCTTTTTGTTTGTTTTCTCCTTGTATAACTTGAAAATATCTTGTATGAAAATAAATAACAATTATTTTTGTAAAGGATAAAAGGTCGAGAGAATCTTGTTGTAGCATATCCTTATAAAAATGTTTCTCTTTTATTTAGTTACATGATTTCACGGAATCCTGTTGCCGACGTAATCTGTTGTTAGTAACGTTCATACCACACCTTTTGGAATAAATTTGTATTATATATTGTTGTGAGTATAACAACGAAGAATCTTATAATGAACTTTATTTACAAGATAAGAGTATGGAATTCTGTATAATACACTAGTATATATAAATATATTTATACAAACATAATGTGAAACGTAATGTATATTTGTTGCAAAACAAAACGTACGAGTCAGTATTATTATTTTAAATATTACTAATTATATGCATATTTTATCTAATTTCACGTATATGCATGTATTTAGATGCATAGCGCTCGCACAAATACACTCGTACGCAAAAGTTACGATGAAAACTTGATAGTACAGGAAAATAACAGTTCATTATTAATTACGTAGCGCGACTACCTTATGCGTAAAAATCGTTAAAATTCTTACTTGCTTTGTACTTCTATATTTTAGTATTCTTCTTACAGTAAAAGTATAAACTTATGTGCTTCGCAGTGAAGAAAAATCTACAATCCTACCTTTTATAAAATGTGTTTTTTGTTGTTTAATTTTAAAAAAAACAACAAATTAATGTTTACATTGTTTCTTTTCAACTTCACACCGTAAAGACGAAAATAAATACCGTGATAATATTTTCCTATAAAAATGTTTTAATTCATTAAGTAGTATTGTTCATATTATGTATTCGAAAGAAAGAGAGGGTGTAGCCTTAAGTACTCAGCCTAAAAACCTTTTTATTCACTTCTTACCTTCTGAGTTCTTCTAACCCAGTTTTTTACGTTTATTAAGAAATTAAATCTGGCCTATCAAAATCTTTGTCAAGGTGATAATTAAAACAAAATTACGGTCAATCTTTTTTATTAAGCATATCAAGGTTTTTGGATTAAATAACTCATAAATTACAGAATTTATATTTTGTATATTTGCATAAAGAAGGTAAGATAGAAGATAAAATAAAACAGTAAATTTTTTATCGGGTTCTTTAATAAGAACCTTTGAAAACATTTTTAAAGGTCATATTCTCTAAATCTTATTTCCTGTCAAGTTTATTCGGGTTTTTTCTGTTATTCGCATACGAAGGAATTCATTGTACCTTCCAAAAACTAGGGCCCCATCACGCGCATATTCCTACTGGATCGAAAGGCCTTGAGTGGACGGAGTAAACTGCCTCGGGGATAAAGGCGCAGATATCTTCCTAATCACTCAAGGAATAACGTAAGTTAAAAACATTTCAAAACCTGATCTACAAAATACCGGAACGCAGTTGCCAACTCCGTCCTTCTTAAAACAAAAACAAATTTATAACGGCGATTAACATTTAAATACACGTTCGGTAATAAAAATAACCAATAGCAAAGAAATGATGTTCAGATTCTGTGCTTAGTAGGGGAATAAGTATCCCCTGATATCCTTGCGTTCAGTTCCGTTCCGTTATGCGCCCTACAACTCTATTTTTTATACATTATTAATAAATTATTGTTTTCTCTTCCCATAAATCGTGTCACCCATAACAACAGTTTTACAGCGTGCTGTTACACTACAACTAACGAAACATTACCTTACCTTCACAAAGAAACTTACAATAGTAAAATATTAACAAAAAGCAAACTTTTACTTGCCATTTTGTAATTAGGTAATCCAAAAGCAGACTTGCCGTACGGATAAAAGTAATCTATAAAATTATTTTTGAAGACTATGCTACAAACTTAACCCACACATTTAACATATTCTGCACACTTAACTAATTTAAAATAAATATTACTTTGAATAACGTAACATTATTATGCAGGTATATTAATTTTTGCGCACAGAACAAGATATTAACATGGAGTACAAATAGATAATACCATCCGCGATATCTTATCTGTAAGCCGTATAGGCCAACACAGGTAACAATTTTACAAAATTTATTTTTGACGTTATTAGTAACTTAATGTTATGTTTCAAACGATATTATGTCATAATTTTACATAAACCAGCGAAAACTAACAAAAACGTCTGGGGCGAATAACAGAAAAGAGGTTTATTAATATATTAAGGTGTTTTTATTAAAACATTTTCCTCCTTTCAAAGAGGATAACGCACAACACGTGCGTTACTAATAATTCCAGAATTGATAAATTTTTATTCGTAATTTACTAACAAGTAAATATTTTCTACTAACAAGTAATATTTTCTGTTACCTTTTGTAGTTTATTATTTTTTGTATTTTTCCTTGTGACTGTTAAGGAAGATTATTGTTCTTGATAATGACTATAATTCAGGTGTATCACCTGATTATTTCTGGTGTTATATCACTTAATTATTTCTGATATCCTAACCTTAGACTGTCCCTATTAGACAAAAAATAACAGTACGTTATATAATATTATCGTGTTATAATATTAAATAAAAAATTGGTTTGTGTGGAACTACGTTTCGCACGAGATTTGAGCGTGACAACATCTTGCAAAGACCGACAATGTCGCGGGCGCAAAGCGCCCGCGATATTCGTCGACCTTTGATTGTAAAGTCGCAAAAAAAAAAATTGCTATCCTTATGAAGTAAACACATGTTTTTTTAGAAATTGGCGTTGGGCTAGATGAAAATGCCAATTAATTAAATTCATCCATGATTTGGATGTTTTAAAAAATTACTTGTTTAAACAAACAAATTGAATCGAAGTGATTGTTTAATTAGCTAATGAAACACATTAATATTCCATTTTTCATTTCATTTAATAATAATAATAATAATTAATATTAATAATTTTTGCAAGTTTAAATTGAAAAAAAAATTATGAACAATTTGTTATAGAAATAAACTTTAATCAAATCAATGTTGATAAAGTGTCAATTTAAAACGATGAAATTGAAATCATAAATCAAATTCATCGAAATTTTCCTGAAGTCGAATCATAGTACCCATTACAGTAGGTAGCTTTCTTATGAAATCTACCGAAAAAAGATTGTACCGCGGCGGAGTAATTGTATCATTTTTTATTTATTATTTGATTAAAAAGTAGAAAAAATGTATAACGACCTGAAGGAAAATATTCCCAGAAAACTTCGTATGAAATAGCATAAATGTATGCTTTCTTTATGATGAATTTCTTTATGAATTTATGATGTAGTCTAATTGATTTATTAAACCATGATTATTATGCGGTTTATTTATTTTTAGAATAACTTAATTTTCTAGAATTTGGAAAAATTATGTAGAATTGGATATTTGAACCAAATTGAAAAATTTTACACTTGCATAGAATCTTGAGGATTTCCTTATTATAGTTGTTAAGTTTTTCATTTTTTTTTTAATCTTCCAGTAGAAAAGTTTTTAACACTGTCTAGTTTATGGTGAATTATTCCGTTTTCCATTTATTGTACTTCCTTTTTTAAGAGTAATTTACGTTTTTATGGGGTACTAAATAAGTTCATTTACTGTTACACTTGTATGTCTGAAATTTCGCTTCATCGTATTCTCCCCGTTAAAGATAACCATTATCTAAGGTATCGTTTACGTTACTTTTATTTATCTATTATTTAAAATAGTTTATATTAATTTATGTATGATTTAATTGTCTCCATTATACCTGTTTTGTATTTTATATTTTAATTAAAAATAAAAATTCCCGTAATAGGTTTATTTTTAATTATGACACTGTTTCCCTTAATTAAGCAATTAGTTTGCAGAAATTTGAAATTATAATTGATTTCAACTATTATTCTGGTGGAATAATTTTAGTAGTTGATGTTATAGAGTTTTAAAAGGTACATATCTTAATAATAAACTTTCCGTATTCAACCTTCCTAAATTAGTTAGATACCGAAATTTAGTCAAACTTTTATTCAGAGATAATTAAAAATACAACGAAGCCACATTTTTCGTTAATTGCTCTTAAGATTTAAAAAAGCGTTTGACTATACGAATAAGTATATGAAGTAAAATCACTTATTCATCACAGTAACTAGGAATTGAGTATTCTAGAAAATTAGAATTTTTCATTTGAGTTTCATATTGATAAAAAATGCTTTATAATAATTTTTATCGTCTAGTTTAAAAGTCCAACTTCGTTGATCGTTTTCACTACCGACTCATTTGCAAAGCACTTCACAGAGGGAGGCTTAGACTTGTTTCGATCTACGATATCTATTCTTGAATGAATTTTCCTGATAGTCATTTTTGTCATCTTATAGTTGAATAGGCAACTTTCTTTACAATGGGAAAACGAAATAAACACTGTAGGTTTCAGATACAAGTAAAATACTACTTTAAATAAACAACAAATTATCACAATATGAATTGTTCGATGCAGTAGTTATAAATTATGTAAAAGATGCGTGATTATTCGTTTTGTTTGTAGTATTTATTATATGTTTATGTATATACTAGCGGACCCACCGCGGTTTCGCCTGCCTATATGGTTGCCTGCGTTTCTAGTCGCGGTCAGGGGATGTCTAACCAGTGGTCTCTACTCCTTGGACCTCTCTGTGTTCATTAAACTCTTGCTTGTGAGAGTAATAATGATAAATAAAAATTAAATCCTCTTCAATTTATAAAAAATACCAGTGTATTCTGAGCAACAGTTTGAGCCATACAGGACCCAAAATTTTGAGTGATCTAAGAATGTTGGATTCGAAACAGTCGGTCTTCATCTTAAAAATATTAGTTATAATTGGTTACCCGTACTTCGTACGAGTAAAAATGTATTTTTCCCGGTTCATAGTGTTACCCGACAAACATCGTAAGAGATGACCGTACTTCGTTTCTCATTATTTTAAAAGATTTTTTAATTACTTTTACGTTTTTTAGTCAAATAACCGCAAGCAGGTGCAGCCAGCCGCATGTACAGTAATAGTGTTGATTGATTCGCCGTGCCGTAAATTGTCGCACCCCTTAAAAGATCGAAATTCAAAAAATCCAAAAATGGTTTTTAGTTATTTATCTATAGAAAATTTGCAAACCCAATCTTGTGAATATCTCGCTTAGTATAATTGGAAATAAAAAAAATTTGCAATCATAGTTCAAATATTTTTACTTTCTTCACCTTTTTTAAGGTCGAATTAAAAAAAATCCTGAAATTAGTTTTTAAATATTTACATGAAAATTACACACGCCAAAAATCAAGTTGATAACTTCATTTTACCTAGATATTAGAAAAAAAAATTGTAAACTTCATTTTTACTCCATTTTAATCCCTTTCAAACTCGGAATTTCAAAAGATCTTTTCGTAGTGTGCACTTATAACGTAAGAAGATCATGTATACCAATTTTCATCAATTTATCTTCATTAGTTTTTGCTGGGCGTTGATAAATCAATCAGTCAGTCACGACAAGTTGTGTTATAGGTACAGATATATATATATATGAAAAGAATACTTGTACTAAAGATCACGTTTCTTTGTTTACCATTTCAATCTCTAACGGTCAAAAGTTAATTGAATTTTTTTAACAGGTCTTATCCCCAAAAAGCTACCCTTCTTATAACAATAGCCAAGAGCGTCCATCTTTTGTGTGTTCCTTTATAAAAATATTCTAAATTAACCAATTCTAAAATTAGTAAAAAATAAAAAAGGGGAAAAATAACCTACGGGTATTTTTACTTATTTATTTTTTTACTAATATGTACATTATTTTATTACCTACCTGAAATTCTCATCGTTTTTTTTTTCATTATCATTTATTACAGTTAGTAGAAGTTTATAATAACCTGGTAAAAACTCCTAGAAATGTTGGTTTTGGTTTTATATTTTCTTTAACGTAGTCCTTAAAATGTTTATCTAGCAGTGCTAAAAAGGGAAACTAATTTATTAAATTTCTAAAAAAATCACTTAAATAATTAAATTAATATTATTTCTCCGCCAAAATATTTCGCTGAAATGCTTCATCATCTAATAACCACAAAAATACAATTTTACAGAGTGGCAAAAATTTAGTTAGTAAATTTTCCCGGTTAAAAATTCAGAATATATTTACTAGGTGGATTACTTGGCGTTGCTCGGGCCTTGCGAAGAGTACAGTAAAGAAGCTTCATTTAAATATTTCTATTTCTTTTGTTTATATAAGAGGAGAAGGGGATTTAGTAGATGGCATTTCGACAACTGATTTATTTATCCGAAAGCTTTTACTGTATTTCTTGACGGTACACTATGGTTTTTTGTCAATCTGGAGCACAGGAAAATAAATTATTTGGCGTCCCATCTCTTGAGCAAGCTACACATAATTGGCCGTGCAAAAAATATAGACTTTCCGAGTTAATTCCTGCTCCACAAAGTTATTTGCCCTTTGCTTTTTTGATTCTCATAGCGAATGCAAGCCGAATGGGAAACTGCAATCATTTGAACTCAAAAGGCATGTTTATGTTACTGGATATCAAAGAAATGCGAGGGATAAATACGTCTTCTCCTGCGGCATTTCCTGTGATTATCGTGGCTTCTATTACGTCAGGCAACAGATCTTTACGATGAATCTGTTCCGTTGCACAGTTTTGACGAATCGATGTTACGTAATAAATGATAAATACGTAATAGAATAGAATTGGTGCGGGAAGGAATGCGTCGGATACAAAGGTGTCACTAACATTAAGCGATTAAGACCGACAATAAGGTGGAAAACTGGTGATAAGGCAATAGCAAATGATGTGGTGACACACTCACAGTGGGGTAAATCCCGTTGTCTCTGTGCGTCCATATTCACACATGTGTATTTATATAGAACCTTAATATTATTAACAACTTCCAACTTAACAACTTTGGACAGTTTTTTCCACCGTTAGAATTTGTCGCATACAATTAAAAATGATCACATATCAATTTCTGCTGCTGTAGTTTTTTTTTATATGTTTAATGTTTGATTATTAGCGGGATAAATAACAAAAACAGTTATGCACCAATTTTCAACTTTGGTTGTTGATACCTTCGGAACTAAGAAGCCGAGAAAATAGCATTTTATAGCAAATTTGATGAACTTTCTGAAAATCACTTCTTTGGTTGATTTATTCACAGTTTTCGAAATATTCACGAAAAACTGCAAAACTGCGCGTTAAAAATTTGTTTAAGTGGTAGAAAAGGGTGGTATTGGAACTTTTTACAAAACGAAATGTAGTAAAGTTAAATGTTTTTTACAAAATGAAATGTAGATAACAATTTTCCTCAATTTTGGAACTGTTAGTTTGCAAAATTTCGTCACGAACGGAATTAAGCTGTAGATCTATATAAAAGACAAAACGGACACACAAACATTCTTCTTTATATTGTTATTTTATATATGCTGTGCTTCATATCGGCGGGCGCGAAGCTGCGTTCAAGACTGGAAATGCGAATCGCGGACGCGGTTTAGTTGAGAACGCGTTCCAAAATAATTTAGTAACATAATATCATAACAACAAGGATGATGGAAATAAGGTTATGTATTTTCTGTATTTACCATAACTTTTCTTTCTATTACTTTCTGTATTTGTTATAACAATTAGTCATAAACCTATTAGTCGAGCTTTTAGATAACGAGAAGAGACTTAAATTCAACCTGTTTCTGGAACATACACACGAAAGACGTAGAAAAATCGAAGACGATAACGAAGAATACGAAACTAAAGAGACAAACTTTAAAACCGAATTATTAGTAGTCAACACCGATATAGATAAAGTTCTAGATAAGACATTCTATAAAATAATTGAAAAGAGAATTTCTATCTAAAGGAAGCGGGTGGTATTGAACATACGCATTCTATTAGTCCGCATATATAAATACTTTTCCTTACGTGGTTCGACGTACATTGATTTATCTAAGGTAATTAAAGATTAAAAAGCTTCTATTAACGTTCGAAATAATGACAACTACTCTTTCAAATGGGTTACACTATCTAAACATATAATTGGTCGATATCCTCAAGGGTAAATGAGCGTTTTGGAAGATAAATAAGACTTTAGCATGATAAAATGTCCAGCTGTAATCAAATACGTCGTAAAGTTTGAGCAAATTAAGGACAAATCTGTAAATTTATATACATTAAAGAAAAACAGTGAAATCAAGCCACTAAAGGTTTTTGATGTCGAAAAAGCGGATCACTACTATTTCCTGTACATTAAGAATGAAACGACACATCACCGTTACGTATCCGATTTCTCACGTCGGATCCGAACGCAGTTAACGGAAAATGAACACAATATAGAAATATGTAAACGGTGCTTTAAAATATGTAAATCTTCTTCCAAAAAGTCGCTGATTGTGAAAGGAAAATGCAGGCTCACCTCCGATGCTGTACGTTCAATGAAGCGGTTCACTGTATCGTGCCAAAACCCGACAAACATGTCAAGTCGTCGGTGTTAAAGTTCAAAAATCACCAGAACATGGGTTCCAATCGTTGGGTACGTTGATTTCGAGTTCATAGTAGTAAAAGCAGTTACTTTTATACGGATTTGAATACTAGATCGAGGATGCCGGTCTTCTTTGGTGTTTGGGTTTCAGTTAATCACACATCTCAGGAATGGTCGACCTGAGACTGTACAAAACTACACTTCATTTACAATCATACATATCATCCTCATTCATCCTCTGAAATAATACCTTACGGTGGTTCCGGAGGCTAAAACAGAAAAAAAACAGTAAAAAAAAAGAGACTGTATACTAAGTAATCGTATGTCATCTTCCTCAATTAACACAACACCCTGAACAGTATCAGAGCCTAGAGTTATAGTCTGTACTTTGTGTCTCATGACTCTGTTGATAAAGTAGGTATTGCCTGAAACGCCGTTGATGTACAGAGGTGTTATGATGCTGCTCAACACTTTGTATGGCAAATATTCAATATAACGTCAAAAGTGGCAGACAAACTGAAACGTAACAAAAGAATAATATTTACATCTGAAGATGACTCGAGATACAACACAATCAAGAGGTCTGAGATGGTATAAAGAAATTTGGTAATGATCCGATAAATTAAAAATTTACAATGAAAAACAGACCACTGCCACCTCTCCGGAAAGTACAGAGCTGCACTATGTGGCGGTTTCCACCTGTGTAGAAGAAAACAAACCAGTATACCGATATTTATTCATATTATCGCCGGTTACGACCCACACTTCATTGGAACGTGGTTACGACAGTCAAAAGATTATTGTTATTGGAAAGTCAACCGAGAAATTTTTAACAATTAGTTCAACAATCACCGACAACATGAAAGTAAATATATCGAAACGTTCTAGTTTGTGGTGACCGGGATAGATAAACTTGTCTCTGACCTCTCCGAAGACTTTTAAGTATATGGGGAAAACCTTTCGCGAGCACCAATCGCTGGTTACCAGAAAAGGCGTTTTCCCGTATGATTACGTTGACTCATAGGACAAGCTTGATGAAACGACCCTACCGTCTAAAGATAAATTTTGCAGCTAACGTAACTGATAAAGAGAAACTAACTGATATTACTGATAAGTCTGTATGCATGCAATGGCTGTTTGGCAACAGTTTGGCTGCAAAACATTGGATTTCTTGTTGCTAACCGACGTGTCTTCGAAAACTTTTACTTGACAGTAAATCAAGACTTGACAGTCTTGACTTGGCAAACTATGTATTCGTGCCGGTATTGGCATTTGATGCAATACTTTACGAAACGGAGGTCGAGCTAGAACTGCAACGTAATGTCGACTTGTACCATGTTTATTAAGTCAGGCATCAGAGGTGGAATAACTACTTGCGTTCGGAAACACAGAGTGAGTAATTACTCATACCACCCAAAGACCTACGATCCAAATAAGCCACGTAAATACAAGTACATCAATAATGACGCAAACAAATTGTACAGCTGGGACATGAGTCGCCGCCTTCCACAATCCAAACATAAGTGGGTAAATGAAAGGTACCATCTCAAATCCTTAGATGGAAACATCCAGATGATGTGTGTTAATCGGCTACATGAAAGTACTATAGATGCTAAGGAATGAATGCGGTCAGTCAGTTACAGTGTGTTAATATGAAATATATAAATGTCATCATCGGTAAACAATACCACATCACTCTTCATTCGTTATTTTAAGAGATATTCAGCTGCGCAATTATTATCGTCCTGTACGCTACCAGTTGTGAACATCAGTTGGAATCGATCAGAAACTATCAGAAACTGTTGAGGCTCTATCGAAAACGAGTTCGACGTGGTATTACTGTAGAAGACAAATAAAAGTAACACAAATACGGTTTGATCGTGTTGTGTTGTGGCAATTGCAATGATCTTGAATTGCGCGCGAACCGCCATGGGCTTTTTGGGGTTTGTTATTATTACACTGTAGCAGTTGCGTTGAACAGGCCTTTGAAAATTTTTTTCTTTTTTCAGTGGACGTGGCAGTTTCGTTGGAACATGCCTTTGAAAGAAGGTTTTTGTTTTGGGGGAACTTGGCAGTTGCGTTGAACATGCCTTTGTAGTCTCAGTTTCTAGTTCATAATTAAAATTAAAAAAAAAAAAAAAATACTTTGGAAGAAATGTTATTTAAATTACTTATAAATAATTAACGTTTCTTAAAAATCCTTTTTTTGAAATTATCGTCCTTTGCAATTATAATAACTTTTTCGTTAGAAAATAATCATTGATGGTTTCGTTCTGCATGAAGAAGCATTATTTCTTAAAAATATTTAAGCAGTTATTTACTCCAATTGGCTTTCATTATTAGGACTATTATTTAATTATTTACTTTCATATATATATATATATATATATATATATATATATATATATATATGTGTGTGTGTGTGTGTGTGTGTGTGTGTGTATTTTTGTTTTTGTTTTTTTAATGTGTATGTGTTTAATGAGCGAGTAAATTCGAAGGAAAACAGTATTTTATTCGAAGGAGGGTGGCCCCTTGTAGATAGATATTAATATGGTTGTATAAATAAGTAGTAGATAACTACTTCACTTAACATTTTTATTAGAAAGCGTATGCTAAGTTATTTTGATTTGACTTACGTCAGGAGGCCTAAACAGTTATAATTATGGTATTAAAAAAAATAACAATAATCATCCTATCTGTTTAGTTATTTTTCAATATTTGTGAATTTATTTCTTTTTTATTCTTATTATCAAGTATTAAGTTAGTTTTTTGAATGTTACAGAGAGAGCGGGAAAGAAGAGGACAAGTTTTTCACGATTTCTTAGGCATCTTAAAACTCATCGAAAAGATAAATCAAATTCTCCTCGACATCCTTCTTCTAGAGTAAGTACTTTTTTCGTTCATTAATTTATTTATATTGTAAAAAATGGTAATAAAAAATTACTTTTCATTTAAGCTGGAAAACAAGTAAACGCTTATAAACCATTTTAATTAAAATTTAAATCTAGATAGTCATTTCAATTGATGAAAATCGTTAATAGATATTGAAAAAATCGTATATGCGAATGTAAATCAAAAATTTAAATAAATAAACGAAAAAAAAGTAGAAGTAATAATAAATATTAACTGACAAATTAATAATATTTTTTAAAAAAATCAGAAAAGAGTATTTATAACAGTTTTTAAAATAAAGAGTTTTAACACCAATTGGAATTCAAATAATAATACATCAACTCGACCTGTCCACCACCATCTAATAATTGCTCTTATTTTCGGCAAGATAAAAATTTATCATAAGATAGTATGAACGTGAAACTAATCAAATCGATATCCTCCATCGTGAGCAAAATTTAAGATAGAAGATAACCGTAATATACTTATGGAAGAAAAGTTTCAAGAAACACAAAGTTTAAATTAAGTCTATTAGGCATCGGTTCCCTTAATGGTATTATATGAAGTTTAAGCGAAATTATTAAAATTTTGTTGAACATTTTCTGATCTTTATTTATTTTGTATTTTTAAGTAGATTTCATAAGAAAGTTAGCTATTGCTATGGGCACTATGATTTGACTTCTGGAAAATTTCGACATATCTTGCTTTTCACATCCCCCAGACCCCAAAACCACCGTCAGTTCAAAAGTTTATATATATATATATATTTATATCACTTTCTTGTGGACACGATAACTGCCGTAATATTGCGCCAATCACTTTCAAATCGATACATAAAATATAATGACCCAAAATCTCGTTCGAATTCATTAATGGGTAAAATCGGACCATAGGGATGAAAATGGGGGGGGGGGCTTTTTTGAAAAAACAAAATATCGCTATAACTTTCTTATTAAGTAAAATATCGAATTCGTTTAAAGTTCCTACTATTCTTAGAATAAGGGGATAAAACGTATTTAAGTAAGGTTTTTGATATCACCAACCACTGGCCCAGGGGATGGAAAAGTGGGGTTTTGAGGACTTCATACCTCCCTTAATAGACACAATGTCGAATCGGTTTTACGTGGTCGTTAGTCCTCTAAACATTACCTAAAACTTTTGTCTGAAACAAGTTTTGATATGACCAACCCTTACGGCAAGGGATAACCAAAATGTTGCTGGAATTTTATGTTGGGGCATGTCGTATGCTAAACATGTGAAATTTTTTTTCACAATCGACCATCGTCGTATTGAGTATTGAAGTTTTTCTTAACTCTTAGGTGGACATTTTTTTATCCTCTACTTCGGACTAATGAAATCTACCTCCTCCTCCTTCCGGCGCGCCGAAAGAGATTTTTTTTAACTTTCATTTCTGTTTGACTAATTTTGTTACCAATTTTGAGGTCAGATTGAATTTTAGGTTAATTTCTGGGTTTTCTTTACATTTATAGTGAGTTGTGCATCGTTATTACAGTTTAAAATCTTACTTTTTGATTGTTTTCCTCTCTGTACACTAAATTCCATTTATCGTCTTTACTAATAAAATTATATATGCACGCTCTTTTGACAGTTATAATTTTATTTTTAACGTTCCCAAGAGTAGAGACCAATTTTCTAGACGTACCATGGTACATTAGAATTGTGATTTAAAAACAGAATTAGTTTGTTGTTTACGAAGGGGTTTCTTCAGTTTTCAAATTTTCTTGTTTATCAGGTTAATTTGATACTATTTTTATTACATTTGTTCTTTTAGATAATTTTAACGTATTAAAATTATCAAGTATATCAATTAAATTTACACTTACCAACAATTTAAAAAGAGTAAATCCTGGTACTTTCGGAGCTGTTACTTCATCTCAGGGATTTCCAGCGATGTTAATTTAAATTCAAATCAATAATCGTTTTTTAAAATTAACTGTTATGTTTATAATAGTCGGTCGTCAAGAATAAAATTAATTCGTACGTCAATAAGACAGTAACGTCATGTTAACGACTAACTATTATAAACATAACAGTTTAACTTTAAAAACGATTATTGATTTGAATTTAAATTAACATCCCTGGAAATCCCTGAAGATGGAGTAACAGTAAAGCACTTGGATTTGCACTTTTTAAATTGTTGGTAAGTGGAAATTTAATTTATGCAACTGTATTAATATCGACGGTGTCAAATGCTTAGTAAATTAAAATTATCAAAATAATAGTTAAAAATATTTTAATTTCAAATAACTAAATATTTTAATAATTATATAAAAAATAAAATGATAAATATAAATAAAAAAAAATAATAAAAATATTTTAATAACTATATTAAATTATTGCAAATAATCTAACAAAACTATTGCAGTCGCTATTCTTCATCCGATTTTTGCTTAGCTTCCCTTTGTCAACAAGTTTCCACTTGAATCTTTAGCATTCATTTTGAGAGTCATTATTCTAAATGACTAGTAGACGTGTATACCACGATCAGATGGTATTAGGTATAAATTAAAACGTGTAAACCTTAACTAACGGTGAAATTTTTTAAATTCATTAATAATATTGCTGAATCCCTTTGTAAAGCATAATGGAACATACTAACAGGTTTACCCATCTGTAATAAATTATTTTTACAGGACTTTTCCGGAGTCATGTTTAATTACATTAGAATTGAAAATGTAATCAAGCATTTGCATGGTTTTTTTTTAAATTGCATGTGTAAAAGTTTGGTTAGATTTTTTTCTTAATTTGTAATTGTATCTAGTTTATTAGTTTTATATAAAATATAAATTTGAAAATGAATTTGCGTTGTTCGTCTTTTTTTTTTTTGTTAAATTGATTTTTAGTGACTATAAAAAAACCGGAAACAGATCATAATTATCATAACTAAACCTTTAGATAGACACAAAGTACTTAATTAATTAGTTAAAAATTAAAAAGAGTTTTAAATAATAATGAATTGGGAAAAATTATTCTTTTTCACGTTTAACATTTTTATTTTATTTTGCTTAATGCATTGTTTTTTTATTCTTTTTTTTGTGTTATAGTCGTTGTTACAGAAAAGTTGTGACAATTTTATTTGTAAACTTTAATGGAAAGAATAAATTTAAAATCAATAGAATATATCCTTTAGAAAGACTAAAATAAATGTATAAGTTTTTAAAGAAGTAGATTTGAAAAGAATGCTTTGATGCGAAAGAGGGCAGTAGCTTTGATAGCAGCTTGGAAGAATAAACGACGCGAATCTCCCGTTCTCTTCCATTTCTTTTTTAAATAATAACTTTTGAATCTAATATTTATTTTCGATTAGTGTCAGATCTAAAGCAGTAAATGGAAATGATTGCTTTAGCTTAATTGAAATCTTTTTCAATCTGCTTGCCAGTTAGTTATAATTTGTTTTCTTTTATATAATATAAACACCGATTTGATTTCATTTTGTTAATTTTCTTTTTGTATTTTTTCTTCTGTCAAACAAGCTGTTTGTAACATAAATAACTTGAAAATAATAATAATAAAAATAAAAATTATAAAACTACTCTTTATTTTTGTTCATAGAGTTGTTTTTCGAAACATATTTAAGAAAAAAAATTGTACAATAAAATGTTTCCTTTAATATTTATTTCTTCACCGTACGTGTTATTCTAAGTTTTTAACCCTTTTTTTGTTTCTCTTACTGAATGCTAATTATAAATGTTAAAAAAAATCAGCTGTTTTTTAATCCAAACAAACGTCAAAATTTTAACAACTTTTAATTTGGGGTCGATTTTCACTACTTCATATTTTAGGAATAAAAGAGAATTTTTCTTTTGGATAATCGTTTAAAAATGTGATTTTAAGTTGGTTTTTTTTTAGATTTACTATTATTTAAAATATGGGAAACCCTACAAAAAACGATTCTCATATGAAGAAAAATATTCGTTAATGAGAAATGCGCAAAAAGCGAAAAACTTATGTTGATAAAAATACGAAAAGGAATTGAGAAAAGTATTAAAAATGTATAACCGTTCGTGAATCATCCGGAGGTCTCGGGTTCGAATACCGGGGAGGCATGGAATTTTCACACGCTACAAAAATTGTCATTCATTTCATCCTCTGAAGTAATACCAAACGGTGTTCTGGAGGTAAAAAAAAAAAATACCATTCGTGAGTTAAGAAGTTCTTTTACTATAAATTGTTTTTATTAATGTCTTCTGGAATATCAGGCTGTAATCGAGTGTATTATTATCGTATAATTAAACAAATAATAATGACGAAAAAGAAATCAAAATAATTTCAAATGGTTCAGTTATTTTTAATCGTTTTTTCTATTAAGCTTATTTGGAAAAATTTAACGGTACGGTAAGAAAAATTTCCTCTTCTAAGTAAAAAAGAAATGAATTGAATACATGATTGTGAGAATTATACAAAAAGATACGGGCCGATTTGAGAATAAAATAAAAAAAAACCTAAATCTCAAAAAAATAATTTAAAAAAATAAAAATGTGTTGGATGTTTTTATAGCTTTGAGTTTTTGTGTGCTATATTGTTTTTATTTCTGTATATATATTTTTATAAGGTATAGTTACAAATAATGTTTATTAAAACGGTTTTGAAGCTTCATCTCTTAGGATATTAATTTTTATAGCTCAGTTTAAAGAATACATGTGAAGATTTACAGGAAATTAATTAAAATCGAATATCCTTAAAGTTATGTAAACAAATCATTTGAAAGAAATAACTTTTGGCGGAAACGGTTTGTCTAAGATTTTATTATTGACTTACTGTTGTGTTATGAAAATGCAATGGTCGATTAGTTCGATATAATAATTTTTTTTATCACGTACATAGCTTTCTTATTGCTGCAATGATTATACTGATTGATTCACGAAGAATGTACTAAAATTTCAGTACATTTTGTTCTGTTGGTGAAAATAAAGAAAAACATACAACAGATTCTGAAAAGCTTCGTTAGCGATTGTCAGTTACAGAAAGATCTTGCCTTGATTTCTGCACCTTTGGGAAAATTAAGCTAGACTGTAATTCTTGCGATCCAAATTCACCCGAATCTTTTGTTTTTACCCCATATTTCTCGAAGATTACTAAAAATACAGTTCTTATATTTTTTTTTTTCAGTAAAATTTCATATAAAATTACGAAATTACTCTTTAATTTGCAGTCTAGCTTAATTTTACCGAAGACACAGAAATCAAGACGAAATCTTTCTGCAGCCTACAACTAAAGAAGCTTTTCGGAACTATGTTTATATGAACGTTTTCTTTATTTTTACCAGTAGAAAATGCCCTGAAAGTTTGAACATGTTCCTGTTGGTTTTTTTAGAGTGATTCGTAAATCACTCTGTATTTTGAAAAAATAAATTTCCTTCATAATTTTTTTAGACCGAAATTTACAAAACAGTTGCATCTTAACTAGCTTTAACTTTAATAATTAAAATTTAATAGTATTAAAGGAGTTATTAGATTGACGTAATTTCTCCTAAAATTAAGTTTCAAAATTCCTAAAAAAAACCGTAGAAAAAAATGTTATTTTATCAGCATAATTTATAAATGGAATTTAATAGTTTTTAGGTATGAAGATTTCATTCAAAACCTCATTTATCAACTAAAACGTTGGTCCCGGAAACAAGTACTGAAAAAAAAATCCCTGGAAGAGGTTTTGTATCTCGCTTCCTTAACTGTCTTTATGGTTCTCTGTGTTTTTTGAATAAAAATTTGTGACCTTCTTTATTTTTATGTTTAGCCTCCGGAACCACCGTAAGATACTACTTCAGAGGATAAATGAGGATGATATGTATGAATGTAAATTAAGTGTAGTCTTGTACAGTCTCAGGTCGACCGTTCCTGATATGTGTAGTTAATTGAAACCCAAACACCAAAGAAGACCGGTATCCACGATGTAATATTCAAATCCGTATAAAAATAATTGTCTTTACTAGGATTTGAACCTTAGAACTCTCGACTTCGAAATCAACTGATTTGCGATGACGAGTTCACCAGTAGATCTACCCGATTGGTGTCTTTAAACCTGGATTTCTCGAAAATTGCTAAAAATAGAGTTCTGGGACCAATTTTTTTCAATTCGTCAGGTCAGATATATTATAAAAACCACTAAATTTACCTCCTAATTTGGGTCTCAAAAATTACATTCTGGTTTAATTTTAATGGAGGCGCAGAAATCAGAGCGAAATCTTTCGCCTGGCGACACTCGCTAACGAAGCGTTAACACCAACCCAGTGGGTTAAATTTATGACCCATTAATTATTATTAAGATTAAGATATTAACATTTTGGTTTGTTTATTCATTTATTGTTCACTAATTGAACAGATTGCAACTTACACTTAAGTGAAAAAAATTATTTATACATTAAAAAAAAGAATAAGGATTTTACATATAAAAATGCGATTATTTTAATTTTTAAATTGATAAAATCTAGGTAATTATCCTAAAATAATAATTTTTATGTTAAAATATTAATAAACATTTCAAACATTATATTATTGATACCTGGTATACTTAAACATCATTCCAAACAACCGAGTTACAATAAACTAAGTTAACAAGTTAAAAATTAAGATATTTTGTTGGTATTAGTAACGTAAATAAAAATTATTTAAAAGAAGCTTGTGTGTAATCTTTAAGAAAGCATGCATAGGTATTAGCTTCTGTGTATTTTTTTAGTGATAATTTTATTTCAGATTTGTTAATTATTTTAAGTAATTGACTTTTTATTATTATTAATTTTTCTTTAAAAGACACATCTGTAGTGAAAATGATATTGAACAATTGTATTTGACTGAACAAAGTTTATTTAAAAGAAAATTTAAAAAGTTTTTATTTAAAAAAAAAATTGCATTGTAATTCTACTGAAGCTATTCATCTTAATTAATTAGACTAAAACTTTTTGTTTAAACTTTTAAAAATCTTAATTTTGTTAACAAAGATGCTGATGACGATGATAATAATAAACTTGGTTTTCTTGAAACTTTCAAATTATCAACTTTCTTTTTTTTTCATTTTTTTTTAACTGAATTTCGTTTAACTAAATGGCTATTAATTAGTTTAAGAGTTAATTTTTTTTAAAATTATTATTCATTTTGTTGATGTTGATATTGTAACTTAATTATATTGTAAAACTTCGTGGACAAAAAAGTTTTTGAGTATATATATTTTTTTAAATAATATAATAAAATACATGAGAAAAATATTGTTAAAATATAATCTTACCTGTATTTTAATAACTTGGAAAGTAGTTCATAAAGCTCCGCTTTAAAATAGCGAGGTTTATCTTTGTAATTAATTTCGGTTGTCAGTTAGTTGTAGTTTCCACGTAGAATATAGAATAAAACAATATTTTTCCTTACATGGCATTCCAGAAAACGAGTTTGAGAAACCTTTTTCCCAAACAACATAAGAGATAAGTCATCCTAACTCAGCTGAGGATTGCACACACAAATCTAACCCGTGCTCATCTATTCGGCTCTCCTCAGCAGAACTGTGAGGCGTGGAATGTAAAATGGTTCGTAAACCACTTATAGATTGCCTAATGTTCGGGTTTTTTCCTCTTGTTTAGCCTCCGGGAATTACCGTTCAGGTATTACTTTAGAGGATGATATGTATGAGTGTAAATGAAGTGTAGTCTTGTACAGTCTCAGTTTGACCATTCCTGAGATGCATGGTTAATTGAAACCCAGCCAAGGGTATTCTCGATCTAGTATTCAAATCCGTATAAAAGTAACCTTTTATAGTCCTGCCTTTACTAGGACTTGAACGCTGGAACTTTCGACTTCCAAATCAGCTAACAATGTTTCGGGTCTATTCGACAACAATTAAACCTGGGTTTAGATGTGGAGTGCTTACTAAACCAGTAGGGATACATAAAAAGACTTGCGGTTTCTCTCTAATAGTGGGATGAAGAACTTAATTTTAACGGTTTTGCTTATTCTTATTTGGATTTATTATTCTTTTTCTAGTTTGTGTTTGGTATTTACTGTTTAATTATTTAAGATCATGTAGTTTTATTTAAGTCGTTAAGTCGTTAATGACTGTAGTCGGTTGATGCGACTATAAATAAACGGTTAAAATATGTTTACCTTTTTAAAAATAATGTTTTATTATACCAGAGATTTAAAATCTGTAAAATTATTTGAACATGTAAGGATTTAATATAATACTTGATATATAAGATCGAAAATGAGATATAGATTTACTGATATATCTTTCACCTGATTATTTATTTCATAATATTTTGATAATCATGTATAAAAATATTTTTTCAGAGTATGAAAATTTTCTTTCATATTATAAATTCACATTTTTATACTGAATTAATATCCAGAATGAAAGAAACAAATTCTCGTCATCTTTTTGTTGTACGTTTAGTACTTCTATTATATAATATACTAAGGGATTTTTGACGCAAATTTAATTTCCTTTCTCCTCCAAAAATCAATGATCCTTCCTCTCATTTCTGAGAGCTGGTGACCTGATTCATCTCCCACTGACAATTTTTCCGCCATAGCTCACGGTTCTCTGCCATTCGAATTAACGTTTCTCCAGTCGCCTCTTCAGTTTGGTCCAGCCATCTTTTCGATGGTCTTCCAGGGGACCTTCTGTCTCTATTTTTCCCTATATGACTAACTTCTTAAGATTTTCACTGGTCCTACGGACTATGTAGCCGAAAAAGCGGAGGGTCCGCTGGAAGCATATTGCCAACAACCTCCCGTAGTGCGGACAACCTCCTTTGTATACCCAGCTTATTTATAATCGAGTTGTTTGGTCTCTTTTCTATCCGTCTAACGCAGAGCATTCTTCTGTAGGCCCGCATTTGGAATGCACCTTAATGTGATCTATTTTAAGTAAAGAATAAAGAATATATTGATGTAAAACAAAAATTATGTATGTAATTAGATCACTATTTTCTTTTATGATGATTAAACGCCGAAAAAAAAATCTTTATTCCTAAGATTATAAATATATTTTATTTCAAGGAATATTAAATAATTTTAAAAATAGTTTTGTTTAAGCCGTTCAGTGATTAATATGTGATAAAAATACCAACTAAAAAACGAAGAACACCTAATTTCTACACGGCTTAGTTATCATATTTGAACTATATTAATACTTACTTTTAATTGAAGAAAAATGCTTATAACAGAGTTTTTATACTTTCTTGGCATTGGTTATTGCTTCATAGTGGAAAAATAGTGATATATGAAAATTAATCAAAAAAAGTTTAAAAAAATTCCAAAAAAATCTATATTTTTAAACTTTGATCGACTCTCCTACCCACTAAGTATTTCTTTTGATCCACTTGCACTACAACCATGCTCTGGATGACATTTAAAAAAATATGCAATATATAAAAAGATTTTTCCGATTATTGGGGAAGAGAGAGAATTTGGGGGCAATTTTTTTTCAAAATAGTAAGATAAGCATGTACACGTGTACTGATGTAAAGCCTAATATTGCTGAGTTGAACCTTTATATCACATAAGTGAGTTTTTGCTGGATCCTTAGCCTTGTGGGAATCCCAGGTAATGAACGTGCAACCCCACCGGGTTGGTATAGTGGTGAACGCGTCTTCCCAAATCAGCTGATTTAGCAATCGAGAGTTTCAGCGTTCAAGTACTAGTAAAGTCAGTTATTTTTACATGGATCTGTGTACTAGATCGTGGATACCGGTGTTCTTTGATGGTTGGGTTTCAATTAACCACACATCTCAGGAATGGTCGAACTGAGATTGTACAAGACTAAATTTCATTTACACTCATACATATCATCCTCATTCATTCTCTAAAGTATTATCTGAACGGTAATTACCGGAGGCTAAACGGGAAAAAGAAAGAAGGGTAATGAACGTGCGGGTTCCGTTGCTAAAGACACGTGCAGTCAACCGTCTTTTACCACTCGTATTTCTACTACCGATTTTATTAATTCTGTTTAACACACTGTTCGAGGAAAGTGCCAAGGTTACTGGACTGCTATAGTAGATAATAAACTCCTATACATCAAGGATAATGTGCTGCCATGGAGCTTTTCAATCAGGAATAACTGTCGAGGAGGTTGTTCTCTGCCGTTTAAGAATAAGACATACTAATCTTACTCATGGACACCTAATGAATTAGACCGATGCACATGTTTGTGTTCGCTGCGACTGCCAACTAACAATACACCACATCCTTGTGGACTGCTTTTGTTATGCGGCATTGCATTGGAAATTTAGATTAGGAGCAACATCCGAGATATTCCAGGAAACAATATGAGGATGTTATTGAATATCTTGTTTCTTAAAGCCGAACGTCTGTATTCGATTGTTTAATAATTATTGTAATATGTTTTTTGGCATTTTATAATGTGTTTTACTTTTTCTTGTTTTTCCTGAGTTGTTGTGCGGTTTGTTTGTTAATTTTTTTTTTAGTTTTCTGTTATTTGATTTATATATCCGTTATATTTTGCGGATGTTGTTATAGAATTTGTTTATTTATTGTAAAATCATTGCTTCCGGCCGCTAATAACGAACCTTCAATGTGCGCCCCAAAAAAAACAAAATATATATATATATAAAGTGGGGTTAGGTTTGCAAAAATTTGATCAAATTAATCCAAAGAAACTATCTACTCCACCCCGTGGAGATATTGACCCCAAACCTTTACCAACAAATTGACCCATATACACGAGTCTGTACAAAATTTCATCAAAATCAGTTTATTCAGTCAAAAGTTAACACGCCAACACACGTACATTATGTATGCATGTACGTACAAACGAATATTACCCCTACTTTTTTTGTTTTTCTGAGGTCCCTGGATTGTCAAGAAGTGTAAAAAAAACTCATACCCCATTTTTTGACTGATTACCATACTTTCCTTTTGCATGTCAGGAAAATAAAATTTACTTACTATTTATCATATTTTGGTTTTACCTCCTGTGGAAATCCGACTGTACAATATATATATTTCAGTTGAATACTACCTGCGTACAAATACTCGGAATGTTTGTCATGAAAAAGTCTGAGACTGTTCTCAGATAGCTGTTTAGTAGCGAACAAAATCCAAAATATTGTAGCGCAAACTTAAGCCGGTTAATGATCACTAATGTGGTAAGGTACTGCCTTTACCCAGGCCTAATTTGTGACATTCTCATCCACCATCTGGATGGGCTTTGCATAATCCTTTTGGATGGCTACGTTAGTTTAATTTTTACGTTCTCTCTGTGGGTACATTTTGTCTTTCCCACTTACCATCTTTTTCCCTAATTCTTTATTCCTTCTTTCTCGAGGGAACCTATAAATTTTAATTAAATGCCTACTGGGTTTGTGTTAATGTATTAACCTGCAGAATTAGGTTTTGTTGGATCAAGTTTGCTTAAGGAGATGGCTTCCAATCCGGATACTGTAAAAAAGTCCAATCCGGGGGCTTAGATATTTATCGGATAAAGCCGGACCAATCCCGGCGAATACATTTTATATATATATATATATATTCTCTTTTTTTAGTACGAAAACATTTAATAAACAGAGATTTAAGGGGAATGGTGTCAACGATATTTAAACAAAGTTAATTCCATTTTGTGGTTTTATACCCGCATTGAAAATTTCTAATAAAAGGATCATTTAACTGTTTTATTATTTAACTCATATATTTGTTGTGTATAGATGTATACAGTTTTGAAATTCAATGTATTTCAAACCGAATTGAGGAATCGGTTTAGCATACTTTACTAGTTTAATTTGTCGTCTGAAAGCTGTTTGATTGTGTTCAAATATTGAATATACAACATAATGCATGTAGCATCTTCTGTAGTAATTACAGTCGTAGACGATTAATGTATGTATGTTTGCTTGGTAATCTGTGTCGCAAAATTTATAAATCGTACATTTTGATAGTAGATGTTTAATGAAGATGTCAAGCTTAAACGTAACAACTTACTTCTCTCACTCTTTCTGTAGCTCTCTCCCACTCCTTGCGCGAGCGCACGCGCGTGTGTGAAATAGTCTCTCTACTGGACTCCCATTTTCACGCTGTTAATAATAATAGCTTGTTTATCGCTTTACCCTCATTTATAATTTATCATCGACTTGTTTAGATTTTCTTCTTTTGATTATTGTCATCTTTTACGATCGAACACTGCTTATCTTTTTCGTTGATTGTAACGATTTTCTTTTTTTTTTGGTGTGACTTATTTTTTTGTTTGAGACTATTTTAACTAATTACAGGTAAATATATTCGGCTGTAAGTATAATATACTATAATATACATACATACATATGAGTTGTTTAGGCTGAGAAAATAATCCAGTGTATCTCTAGTGACCAAGGAATGCGTTTTTTTCCTTAACACTACTACCGTTCCCAGGATTTTTATATCATTGTAAGGCATCATTGTAAAGAGGTTTTAGTCAGATTTTTTTCTCCTATAGTACTAATTTTCAGTATATGGCAAACAGAATTTCTCTATGTTCAGCGGAATATGTCTCGTAGAGCTGAATATGATTTTAATTTCAGTTGAATCGGAATGGTAATTTGTCCATATCTTTCGGGTTTATAAATAACTAGCAGACCCGGCAATGCTTCGCTATTGCTAGATTTGAGTATATATATGTAAATTAAATGAATACAATTGAAAGTTTGGTTTTTTTTTGTCTTCAGTCATTTGACTGGTGTGATGCAGCTCTCCAAGATTCCCTATCTAGTTTCATTCATTATACCCTCTACATCCTACATCCCTAACAATTTGTTTTACATATTCCAAACATGGCCTGCCTACACAATTTTTTCCTTCTACCTGTCCTTCCAATATCAAAGCGACTATTCCAGGATGCCTTAGTATGTGGCCTATAAGTCTGTCTCTTCTTTTAACTATATTTTTCCAAATGCTTCTTTGTTCATCTATTTGTCGCAATACCTCTTCATTAGTCACTTTATCCACCCATCTGATTTTTAACATTCTCCTATAGCACCACATTTCAAAAGCTTCTGATCTTTTCTTCTCAGATACTCCGATTGTCCAAGTTTCACTTCCATATAAAGCGACACTCCAAACATATACTTTCAAAAATCTTTTCCTGACATTTAAATTAATTTATGATGTAAACAAATTATATTTCTTACTGAAGGCTCTTTTAGCTTGTGCTATTCGGCATTTTATATCGCTCCTGCTTCGTCCATCTTCAGTAATTCTACTTCTCAAATAACAAAATTCTTCTACCTCCATAATCTTTTCTCCTCCTATTTTCACATTCAGTGGTCCATCTTTGTTATTTCTACTACATTTCATTACTTTTGTTTGGTCCATCTTTGTTATTTCTACTACATTTCATTACTTTTGTTTCGTTCTTGTTTATTTTCATGTGATAGTTCTTGCGTAGGACTTCATCTATGCCGTTCATTGTTTCTTCTAAACCCTTTTTACTCTCGGCTAGAATTACTATATCATCAGAATATCGTAGCATCTTTATCTTTTCACCTTGTACTGTTACTCCGAATCTAAATTGTTCTTTAACATCATTAACTGCTAGTTCCATGTAAAGATTAAAAAGTAACGGAGATAGGGAACATCCTTGTCGGACTCCCTTTCTTATTACGGCTTCTTTCTTATGTTCTTCAATTGTTACTGTTGCTGTTTGGTTCCTGTACGTGTTAGCAATTGTTCTTCTATCTCTGTATTTGAACCCTAACTTTTTTAAAATGCTGAACATTTTATTCCAGTCTACGTTATCGAATGCCTTATCTAGGTCTATAAACGCCAAGTATGTTGGTTTGTTTCTCTTTAATCTTCCTTCTACTATTAATCTGAGGCCAAATTGATCTGAGGCCAAATTGCTTCCCTTGTCTCTATACTTTTCCTGAAACCAAATTGATCTTCTCCTAACACTTCTTCCACTCTCCTCTCAATTCTTCTGTATAGAATTCTAGTTAAGATTTTTGATGCATGACTAGTTAAACTAATTGTTCTGTATTCTTCACATTTATCTGCCCCTGCTTTCTTTGGTATCATGACTATAACACTTTTTTTGAAGTCTGACTGAAATGCCCCTTTTTCATAAATATTACACACCAGTTTGTATAATCTATCAATCGCTTCCTCACCTGCACGGCGCAGTAATTCTACAGGTATTCCGTCTATTCCAGGAGCCTTTCTGACATTTAAATCTTTTAATGCTCTCTTAAATTCAGTTCTCAGTATTGTTTCTCCCATTTCATCCTCCTCAACTTCCTCTTCTTCCTCTATAACACCATTTTCTAATTCATTTCCTCCGTATAACTCTTCAATATATTCCACCCATCTATCGACTTTACCTTTCGTATTATATATTGGTGTACCATCTTTGTTTAACACATTATTAGATTTTAATTTATGTACCCCAAAAGTTTCCTTAACTTTCCTGTATGCGCCGTCTATTTTACCGATGCTCATTTCTCTTTCCACTTCTGAACACTGAAAGTTTGGTAAAACATTAAAAAGATTAACATTACGGAACTTCTTAAAATTTAACCTTTCACTTTATCTCTTTTTCCCTATTTCCCTTCTTCCCTTTCAACTTTTTTCTCTTTTTACCTTTTCCCTTATTTCCCTTTTCCCTTCTTCTCTTTACCCTTATTTCCCTTTTCCCTTCTTCTCTTTTTCCCTATTTCCCTTTTCCTTTTTCCCTATTTCCCTTTTCCTTTTTCCCTATTTCCCTTTTCTTTTTTCTTTTCCCCATTTCCCCTCTTTCCTTTTAAATCGGACCAGTAGCGTAAATCGGTCTAGTAGTTTTTTAGTCTATAGCGGACACACATACGAAAATTGCCTTTTATATCTATAGAAGAAGAAAGTCTGTATATTTCTTTCCTTGTTTCGTAAATATCTCGACATTGGCGCCACCTAGCTGGTATAGTTTTTGAAAAAATTTATCTTTTCGCATAACTAATATTTATTCTGAATATGAGCCAGATCGGTCCATAAATAATTTTTCCAAATATCTCAACTCCAGCGCCACCTAGCGGGTTCATTTTTTGTAAAAATATTTATTTTCACGTAACTAATATATATTTTAAATATGACACAAATCCGACCATAAATGCAATTTTCTCCAAATATTTCAACCCCATCGCCATCTAGCGGGTCCATTTTTTTGTAGAGTTATTTCTTTCCATGTAAGTAACACATATTGTGAATATGAGCCAAATCGGGCCATAAATACAATTTTTCAAAATATCTCAACCACAGCGCCACCTAGCGGATCCAAATTAATTCAGAAACCTTTGTGGGCGTGCGCACAACAACTTACAAAGTTTCATCGCAATCGGATGAACGGTTTAGGAAGGCATAAGAGACATACAGACAGACAAACATTCATTTTTATATATGTAGATGTTACAGGAAATTATTTCACACATTTGTTTCTTTAATGATACTTCCAGAGGGTACTTTATATTCATTGCATCCTGAAAATGAAGGTCTTGTTTTCAGGAGGGAAGTATATCTCATATCGGACTACCTACACGGTACGTTTTTGTTATGTAACAGTCGTTTAAAATAAGCTTTAATTTCTTATATTAATGATTTAGTGAGTACTAAAAAAGATTTATAATAATAATAACGAGTTTATTAAAGTAAACGTATAATACATTTATCTCAAAAAAAAAAAAAAACTTATAAAAAGATTTAGTAAAAAAACTGAACGAATAAAAAACATCATAATTCATAACAGTGTTCTTCTGCAGAGTTAGCTTACTTTATAAAACAATATGTCGTAATCACGATGAACGTAATCAAGCTATTTTCTAAAATATTATTCAAAGTAAACATTACTATATTAAATAATTTTTAAATATAATTGTGCATATTTTAACTTTTCTAAATCCGTTTAACCATTACATTGTTCGATAAGCAGCTCAGAAATCGGCCGAGTAATTAGTTTACAGTGAGTGTTTAAAAAATTGTTAGAGAACAAATGGAAATTTCACGTAAAGGTTTTCGTTGGATGATTTTTTGCAATTTTAGTAAGGACCTAACTCAACAACAATGGCTCAAATCGCTTCGTGCAACTTCTGGTAATTAATCACCATCAGAAAAATAGTGATTCATTTGTTTGCCGAACTTCGTCATGCTCGTGCTTCCGTCAGCGAAGAATTTCTTGAAGGTCGACCAAAATCGGTTGTTATTCCAAAAAACATCGATACTCTGCGCCGCCTGATTAAAAAAGATCGGCATATGACTTACTGTGAAATAGACATCTTGTTCCAAGATGAACCGAATCCAACAAAAATGGTTCGATCGCGAAACACTTTCTTCGGTTTTACTGGTCATATAACAACCATTGATTTAAAGGATCGAAAAATACAGTTAATGCTGAAAATAGTATACAACAATTTATGTGCTAGAAGTCATCGATGAAAGCAGAAAAAAAAACAACCGAAAGCTTCGTATAATTCTTCATCATGACAATGTCAGCTCTCACACAGCACCTCGAACAATTGATTATTTCACGAAGAAAAATATTGAATTAATGTCTCATTGCCGGAACTCATCTTATTTATCACCAACGACCTCTTTTTGTTTCCGAATGTCAAAAAATGCGTGAACAGCAATTTTCATCACCTCAAGAAGCTGTTGAATCCTTCCAAAACCATGTTTTTGAGTACCAGATTTGAAAAATTGTTTGGAATATTGGTTCGAACGCATGCAAAAGTGTGTAAATCTTAAAGGAAAATATTTAAGAAACAATAAAACTATTTGTAGTAAAAATGTTTTTTTCTTACATTGTTTTTGTAAAACCCTAAAAGGCGGCCCTTGTGGTTAATAGACCTTTTTTATTATTAACTTTTTTGATTACTTTGTAGTTTATCAGAAATAAATGAACAATTCAATTAAATTTTATGCGTTCGTTGTAACCTATCAGAATTATGTTTATTGATATTAGATTATTAGCTTTATTAATGAAAAACTATATTTTAGTATTAATTTGTCTATAGTTAAAAACGGGTACATTAATATGTTATCCGTTATTGTTTTAGGGAAATTGAACTTTATGGTATTAAATATGAATAATGTAATTAATTAAGATTAATTTTATAGTGTTATCCTTTTATTAATCAATAGCAATTACTATTTAAACATAGTTTCTGCTTTTATGATTGGTATTTACAAATTTCAAAATTAGGTCATTTAACGCTTAGCTGTTTTATTTTATTCAAATGTTAAATAAGTATTGACTGTATATTTACTTCGGCATTAATATTTACGGTTTAATAATCCAAATTGGTTTTTACGTTGTAGAAATATTCATCTCTAATTTTCATCTTTTATTTCGTAGTATTATGTTAATTAATCCGTTTCGGATTATCCCAAAGCATATCCATAATATATGCGTGTAGATTATCCGTAATGTACCTTCTAATAACCTAATTGCATGTTGCATTAACTATTTCAGTTTTTTGTAAACGTTCATGTTAGATGTATACTTTCATATTGTTTACTTTCATATTTTTAAGTATTCTTTAACCCTAGAATCGGCAACTGTGAAAAATTCGGCAGTTTTATTTCTGTTCATGTATCTTTACCTATTCTTTATTATTAGTTTTGTCTCGTGATCGAGGCTCGATCAGGATATTGAGAGATTGACAAATGAAAATGTTTATATAATTACAATTTATTAGTTAAAGACAAGACAAATCAATAATAATGACAATAGTAATAATAATAACACAATAAAAAAAAATCTCAATAATAATTAGAATAATGGCAACATCCCAACAATAATTAGAATAATGGCAACATCCCAACCCCGTAGGAGAAGACACCCTATTGATGTTCCGGTCACCCCCCCGCCCCCGTTCGTTGCCCTGTTGGGCTTTAACGGGAGTCGTCTATCGCCCTCTGACTTTTTACATCTCATAGTAATAAGCTTGGCCTCGTTGGGATGCCACCGATGTAAATGCCTCGGTAGACATTTGCATCGGTGATTTAATAACTCGGCTTATTGCTTTCGTTGTAGGGAATAATGGCAACAGTTAACAGTTGAAGAATTGAATTAATGGCAATAACAGTTGAACATGTGGAGCCTGCTCAGTGCTGATGGGTGTCTGTGGGAAACAGCCCCGCCCAGGCGGGGTGGAAGGCTCCGGCGTCCCACTATCAATGATTGGACGGGAACTCCTTCGCAGCACCTCTGTGGGAGGGAATATAAGACCGTAGTTCCGGTGGGGGATCCCCTTGGGGGTTTCCCATTAGAGGCAGAGCATTAAGATCGGTGAGGGGACCTCTTTGGGGTCCTCTCATTAGAAGCGTGGCATGTATTGCAAGATCGAGTCCTGGCTAGGGGGGACCTTGTGTTCTGCCGAGGTACGAGGTAATTTGAGGAGAAGAACCCCCCCCCCCGGAGCTAG